>NC_089841.1:259801951-260101951 GCF_035609145.1 Eleutherodactylus coqui | reverse complement strand
TTAACCCTTTCCAGTCCACTGTGTGACCTGTGAAGACATTAGGGTTTAAGGCTGTACAGCTCCGTTGTTGGTAGACGTCCGTCGGGGTTCTCTTACTGTATATTGCCAGCCTCTCTGCTGTCGGAGCCTATCCTACGTGTCAGCTCATGCAGTACTGGCTTTAGCCAGCATATAGCGCCATTGTATAACAGCAGAAAAAGAGTAAGCCCCCTAGGAAAACCATATACAAATTGGATTGGAAAGGGTTAAGCACAACATTACTACCTCAGCTGTGTTGGGCAATGCAATGGGATATTTCTGTGTACCGCCGGTGGGTTCCAGGGAGCCACCCATGCTGTGGGTCGACAGGGACTTCACAATAGGGAGTTGTACCTGCCTGTGTCTATGAATTAAAATGCCCGGTCTGACTGGGGCATGCAGACACCTTGACAGAATGAATAGTGTGTGGCACATAGGTTCCCCATTGCTATGCCCACGTGTGCAGCTCCTGATGGCGGTGGCACAGGATTCTATTTCTCATTGCTTCTGTACAGCATTGTGGGCTATCGCTCCGCCACTTTTAAAGAGGGTCGCTGCCTAGCCGTGCCAACCTCTGCAGTGTGTGCCTGCGGTCCCTCGTCATGGCAGACGCAATTCTAAATAGACATGAGCGTGGTGTGGCATGAGGGCAGCTGAAGGCTGCGCAGGGACACTTTGGTGTGCGCTGTGGGGGGGGAGGGGGGCGGTTGGGCAGCATGTAACCCAGGAGAAGTGGCAGTGGAGTGTCATCCAGGCAGTGATTGTGCTTTGTTGTAGCTAGTGTGGTGCTTAGCAAAGGTATGCCATGCTAATGAGGGCTTTTCAGAAGTAAAAGTTGTTGGGGGGGGGGGGGGGGGCCCACTCTTGCCGGTATTGTGGCTTAATAGTGGGACCTGTGAACTTGAGATGCAGCCCAACATGTAGCCCCTCGCCTGCCCTATCCGTTTCTGTGTCGTTCCCATCACTTTCTTGAATTGCCCAGATTTTCACACATGAAAACCTTAGCGAGCATCGGCGAAATACAAAAATGCTCTGGTCGCCCATTGACTTCAATGGGGTTCGTTGTTCGAAACGAACCCTCGAGCATCGCGGGAAGTTCGTTCCGAATAACGAACACCCGAACATTTTGGTGTTCGCTCATCTCTAGCTACAAACTAATTTTCATGTAGTCCAGGAATGGAGTCATGTTTGGAAAGTTTATGCAAATAGGCTAGATCATGTATGTAAATTTATTTTGCAGCTGTGTGCACCATCGCCAGAAAGTCAGAGGAGGGCACCCTCTAGACACTCCAGGCGTGGTAGTAACGGTGGCCCTGTGGGTTGGTGAACCCTGATATATGTATTTCACTGTAGGAAACCACAGAAATAGAATAAAATATAACTTTTATTGATTAAGATAAAAAAAGAAAAAGAAAAGCAATATAGTGCGATATAAGGTGATAGGATAAGGCTATGCTCAGATAATAATAAAAAAGAAGTCTCTTTTATTTTGTCAATTATTTTCATATGCCAAGATAGTCCCTTGAAGAGAGGAAACTTTATACCCTCTTATAATCTCCGTATGGCACTGAATGGTTAGGATTTATTGTTATTTTCATTCACCTCATTCTACCTCCTCTATAAAAATAAAGGGTATCAGCACATTCCCCCTATCGGAGGTTCCTATATATATTCTCACATGGAGAGAGAGGGAATGGTAACATAAACCTATGATTGTTCTGGTCACAAGGGAGATTATTAGCCAGAACCCTATACCCCTGCAGTGAGTAGGGCTCTGTATTTCTCTAGGTGTATATTAGAGTGCTAGGGTAGTACCTCAGGCTTAACACCATGGATATGTCACCATAGTCAATGATATGCCGATACCATGAAAAGATTGCTCATATATATCCGCAATCCTCAAGGGGTAGGTACATATCCCAGGTATACGTGCTGTATTTTACTTGAGGATAGTTGATGTAATGAATGATGCAGGGTATGCCCCATAAGCTAGGGAATAACCTATTGCAAAATTCTTATCATCTACCTCTATGTAAATAGATAGAGAATTATTAGAGAACTTCTTAATGGTCAAAAGACGAATATATGGTGATCTGGGAGCTGCAGATCAATTGGCTATAGATATGAATAGCTTCTATTAGATTGCTGTTAAGGACACTTAGATTATTGTGTCCAACAATACTGTTCCTATGTGATTGATTTGGCATAAAGCCAAATATTAATATCAATCACCTAGGTAATCACTTTTTTCATTAAATTGCTGTTAAGAGACACTAAGATTATTTGTCCCAATAGTAATGTGCCTAAGTGATAGCTTTGGCACTTAAGCCAAACACTGATGTCTATCACTTTAGTCAGAGATTCTTTCCATCTACGCGTTTCTGCTGTCAGATAGCTTCTGGCAGCGTCATCAGGATGGATTCTATCCTAACAGCACAATTTTTAAGCCACAAAGCGCAGTGGCTGGTAATCCATCTGAACAGCACAGTGGCTGTTAACAAAATGAGCATAGAAGAACTTAACTGCCTCGGTGATATTAACCCTGATATATGGACTTTATAGGCTGTGTATGCTATGCACATATGACATGCTGAATGCGTTTGCCATACTGGGTGATATGCAATAAATACTGGCAGGTGCAAGATTTAAAAGAGAATCCAGGTGTCCTGAGCGGTTTCTACATTTGTGGCACCCATTTCCGGTCTGAGAGGTTGGCGATCCAGAGGCAAGTGAGCCCTGGCTTACAACAAAATATATATATATATATATATAAGTTGGACTGGCACCCTTTGTTTGCCTCTTATATGTGCATGTATAATACAAAGCAGTCAATTCGCCCAGTATGTGGTAGATATATAACTGGTTGTCCATCAATATTTTGTTCCTGTGCAATGCTCTTCCATTTATCAATTTGCCTGTCTGCCTGCTGAGCGATTTGCTGTCTATACCTGCCTTTGTATTTCGGAAATCAGCGCCTCTCAAAAAGTTGTACAGTTTTTGCAAAGGCGGACATTGTGCCATTTTTTCCAGCCTCCTGATTGGCTGGAATCGGCACACGTGACGGGTGGAGCTACGCGATGACGCGTAGAAGGGGCGGAGCCAGAACGCCGCTGCTGCCGAACCGAGCCGAAGGCAGAAGACCCTTCTGTGCAAGCGCGTCTAATCGGGCGATTAGACGCTGAAGTTAGAAGGAGCCATGGAGACGGGGACGCCAGCGCAGGGAAGGTAAGTGAATAACTTCTGTATGGCTCATATTTAATGCACGATGTATATTACAAAGTGCATTAATATGGCCATACAGAAGTGTATAACCCCACTTGCTTTCGCGAGACAACCCCTTTAACTTATCCTAAGGCTAACTTCACACTGGCAAGCACAATGTGGAGCCATCAATCCCACGCCCATATCACCCTCACCATCCATGTGAAATCCCCAAAGATGCAAATCGTTTTCCTGTCAAAACAGCTTCACATCTATTCGGGGATGCAGCAGTCCCCCGTCACAGCTATCAGCAGCTCCAGAGGATCGCAGAGCTTCTCCCATTGTTTTCAATGGGAGTTCTTGCATTGCATCGCCTGTCAAATCTAAATAAGTAGGTTTTAAGAAGCAAGAACATTCCGTAGGGTTTTTGCTCCTACGGTAAATAACCGTAGGTTTATTTTGAATCTCCGTATTTAATATTGGATCTTCCATCAAGATATCCCAATTTTTTCTCATAATTTTTTCTATCAAGTTTGATTGGGAATTGTACTTGTTGATAAATAAAACATTTTTTTGTGTATCAAATTTCTTATTCTTTATTTGTTTTTTTGTATGGGCAGTTATGTCTATATAATTGGATTCTTTCAATGCTTTGTTGTATGCAGCTTCTATTAAACTTGTGGGATATCCTTTCTATTTAAAACGCTCTTTGAGGACAATTGATTGGGAGGTATACATGTCTACTGTAGAGCAATTTCTCCGAATTCTTTTGAACTGCCCAAAGGGTATATTTATCTTCCAATGTTTTTTGTGGCAGCTAGAGAAATTTAGAAAACTGTTGCAGTCAGTTTGTTTAACCCTTTCCAATCCACTGTCTGACGTCTAAAGACATTCTGATTGAAGGCTGTACAGCTCCAATGTCTGAAGACGTCTGGCAGGGTATTCTTACTGTGTATTACTGGCTGCTCAGTTGTCGGGGGCCTCTCCAGCATGTCCATATCACAGTACTGGCTCTAGCCAGCAGATGGCGCCATTGTATAATGGCAGAAAGAGAAAGCCCCCTAGGAAACCCTGAATCCAAAATTGGATTGCAAAGGGTTAAAGTGCGTGCTAGTTTCGTTCGATGTGCCCTTCGTTCGATGATATAACTAAATCAAGGAAGACAACCTCTGTTTTATTCAAATTATGTTCAAATTTTAGGTTATAATGGTTATTATTAGAGATGAGCGAGCGTACTCGGAAAAGCACTACTCGCTCGAGTAATTTGCTTTATCCGAGTATCGCTGTGCTGGTCCCTGAAGATTCGGGTGCCGCTGCGGCTGACAGGTGAGTCGCAGCGGGGAGCAGGGGAGAGCGGGCGGGAGAGAGGGAGAGAAAGATCTTACCTCCGTTCCTCCCCGCTCTCCCCTGCAGCTCCCCGCTCCGTGCCGGCACCCGAATCTTCAGGGACGAGCACAGCGATACACGGATAAAGCAAATTACTCGAGCGAGTAGTGCTTATCCGAGTACGCTCGCTCATCTCTAGTTATTATTTATCTCTAAAACAAGCATATGCAAATCCTCCATTGTGCCCTCCCAAATAAGTAAGATGTCGTCTATGAAGCGTCGGTAAAATATAATTTTTTTGTCATTAAAAATAAATGTCTCAAAAAATCCCATAAAAAGATTAACGTAACTGGGGGCGAATTTCGTCCCCATCGCCGTGCCATTTGTCTGCATATAAAACGTCCTGCTGTAAGTAAAATAATTATTTTTTAAAATGAAACTGATGGCTTCTATTAAAAAGTTTTTTTGTTTAGGTGGCATTAGTGGATCATTTTCTAAATAGTATTTGATAGCTTAAAGGCCCAATTTGTGTAAAATATTTGAATACAGAGAGCATACATCTAGCGTACACTTCTACCTCAATTGGTGATATATGCAAAATTTTCCAAACTTTGCTCCATTTTCTATATGTAGAGAGTTATCAAAATGAAACTTCCTGAACTGAGAGACCTCTGCAGGCCATTCTGCTGCTCCAAATCAGATGAAATTCGGACAACTGCCATTTCAGAAAATGCGCTTGCCATTTATGGAAAAAAAAATATTAAAAAAGTCGCCCATAATTGTCACTGTAGCAGAGTAGGTTTACTTTGACAGACCTGCATCAGTGCCAAATCTAAATAAGTAGGATTCTGACTTTGCTAGAGAGAGGCCCTTTAAGTCTGCTAACTCACCATCTACGCGCTCTCCTTAAGGAGAAACGATAGTGTTTCTAACCCCCATCCCAGGCCTCTCCCTGGCAAAGCCAGACTCCTACTGTACACTAATGAAGGTCAAACACCCTGAAATAGCTGTCTGTGCATAGGCTCTGACTTTACTTTCAATTTTTCAATTTCTAGTCATTGTTGCAAGGCTGGTATAAAGAGTCTAACATTGACTTTAGGTATTGCTGCCTTTCAATAGGTGGCACTGTGGAGGTATTGTCTCATCTCCCTTATTTGTATATTACACAGAGGAGCATAAATGGCCCTTTAAATCTCCTCACTCACCGTCTAGGTTCTTTCCTTAGGCTGCATTCAGACAAATGTATATCGGCTCGGTTTTCACGCCAAGCCGATACATGTTGTCCTCATGTGCAGGGGGGGGGGAGGATGGAAGAGCAAGGAGCAGGAACTGAGCTCCCGCCTCCTCTCCACCCCTCTGCACTATTTGCAATGAAAGGAGGTGGGCTGGGGGCGGGGCTACGTTCCACCACTCCCCTTTGCAAATAGTGCAGAGGGGCGGAGAGGAGGCAGAGAGGGGGCAGGAGCTCAGTTCCTGCTCCTGGCTCTTCCATCCTCCCCCCTGCACATGAGGACGACGTATATCGGCTGGGCGTGAAAACCGAGCCGATATACGTCCGTCTGAATGCAGCCTTAAGGAGAAAAGATAGCGTTTCTGACCCATGTCAAATATGAAGAACAGCATTCGTTGGCCCACTGTAGCTATTAAAGCTCACTGATTGTGTTCAGCAGTGGAAAACATGTGTTTACGAATGGAGAACATTGTTGAATGAAAACCCAAGGGGAAAAACTGAACATTTACAGTGAAATTTGCATAGTTACAGCACCACCTATTGCTTCTCATTTGGAGCAGTAGTAAACCCTCTGAGTTGAGGAAGTTTAATTTCACTAACCTTGTGCATGCAAAGTTACTGGCTTCCAATTAGATATTAAAGAATTAAATTTCTAAATTAAGGACTATTGTGGATGGATTTGTGTGGGTATGACAGAGACTTCCAACTTGGAACTACCATTTTATATAGCAAATTCATTCGACCCTTGCATAAGTCTATTTTAATGTTGGTTTCTTCATCTTACAATCAGATAATCTGTTGAATGTCCATTTTACTGGTTAGTGAGCCTTGATGCGTGGGAAACAGTGCCCAACTATAGTGAAGGCTGCTTTCATAGTTAAAATACGAACTGAAGGTTATAAATGGAAAGTGTAGTGTAGTGCAATGAGAGCAAGGCCTAAATGTTCTCATAATACCCTCATACTGGTAATAAGGTCCTCATGAGATGGTGCCAACCCTCATGGCCCATGACATTCTTGCTTACCCTCCCACCTGAATTTAAGGCTGTACTGTCACATTCGTTCTCAACGCAAGATGTACCACATCTAGGACAAACATAAGGTTTTGTTCACACAGAGGGCAGACTGCGGAACGGATATGATCAAAACAAAAGAAGGAAGGGACAATCTCACCCTGACTTCTACAAAAGAACAGACCTGCCTAAAAGTGAAGTTATCACATCAATGAAGGCCACGCCATGTGTTGTGCCTTGACCACTAGCTCTAGCACCTAGAAGAAAGAAAACTCAAACGGACAACAAAAGCACCACTTCGTGTTACAGCAGAATTAAACAACAAAACCACTACTTAGCTTAGCAGCAGAACTTCAATGAACATAACCTCTCTCCGCCAAGACCAAGACAATATTCATCAACAGCCACATCCCAGAAGCAGCCTTATATAACGGACGAGGTAATGCAATAGGGGAGACAAAGTTCCACACACACTAGGTTAAAATCAAGGTAGGACACAAGAGGAACCAAATCAGTGACATGGAACCACTGAGGGAATACAGACAAACAACCCAAGTACAACCTAAAGAAATGACAAAGCAGTGAAACATAAACATTAACTTGTAGGACAGACTGGAATAGTATCACATCTGTCTCCTGAGATCTGTTGTACTACATGTTCTCTGGAGCTTTCCTGCTCAGGTGTGAGGGATTGAGCTTGCTGGGCATGTGTGTGTCTCCAGTCAGCCAATCACTGTTTGGTTGTGTCACTGGACTCCTGGTTAGTGTAGGGACTAGCGGTATTGCTGGGAGCCATGACGTGGCCCGCTAACTTCCATATTTTGGCCAAAATGTCAACAAATACCTGGCATTTATAGCATTAACATCTGCTACATGTTTACATATTGGCTGCTGTATGGTGTGATTTGGGCTTTGTGTGCTTTCTTATCTTGTCTAGTTGTCCCTGTCAGTGATGGCATGTTTATGCATCCTAGCCTGGGTGCGTGGGTTCCTAGGGGCAGCAAGGGCCCAGATCCAGAGACCGCTGGGCCGCCCCCTATTGAGGCAATCTCCCTGCTCAGGTAGGTCCCTGGTAATCTTCCTTTGTAGAAAATAGGGAAAGATATTAATTGGTGGTTGTTTCACCTGGTGTACCCTATCCACATAACATTCATGTGGGCCTGATGTTCACAAGCCCACATGAACGTAACATACAGCGCAGCCAGCTTGTTTACATGTAGAGGCCCCCGTGCTCCGACCCCATTGTGGACCACAGACCATGACATGTACTGCCTTTGGGGACTTTTTGCATAACTGGTGGAGCTGCTTTAGAGCCCAGTAACTGTAGATCAAGGTTTATCAAATGATTGGAACCACTACTGGTGTTTATCTAGGAATAATCTCCTGGGAAGCAAAATGGTTTTGAACTTTAATGCCAGATCCTCTAATACATCAGCCAAGATTATTGGTCTCATTGTCCATCTTGCATTTACATGGGAACTACCCCACTTGTCATGTATGTTTGGTCATTTGTGCTTTATGTTCCGTGATTGCATCTTTATTACTTAATACGAATTGTAGTACATAATATGGGCAAATTTTGGGCCAGAAAAATCTGACATTGTTCATAGTTGATTGATGAATAAACTTCAACAACTAAACGTCAAGGTTAAAGGGGTTGTCCCGCGCCGAAACGGGTTTTTTTTTTTTTTCAATAGCCCCCCCCCGTTTGGCGCGAGACAAACCCGATGCAGCGGTTAAACAAGAAAACCGCACAGTACTTACCTGAATCCCCGCGCTCCGGTGACTTCTTACTTACCGGTTGAAGATGGCCGCCGGGATCTTCTCCCTCGGTGGACCGCAGCTCTTCTGTGTGGTCCATTGCCGATTCCTGCCTCCTGATTGGCTGGAATCGGCACGTGACGGGGCGGAGCTACAAGGAGCTGCTCTCCGGCACGAGCGGCCCCATTCAGAAAAGAAGAAGACCGGACTGCGCAAGCGCGTCTAATCCGGCGATTAGACGCTGAAAATTAGACGGCACCATGGAGACGAGGACGCTAGCAACGGAACAGGTAAGTGAATAACTTCTGTATGGCTCATAATTAATGCACGATGTACATTACAAAGTGCATTAATATGGCCATACAGAAGTGTATAGACCCACTTGCTGCCGCGGGACAACCCCTTTAATACTCTTATAAAGAACAAATCTGCATTTTAAATCTAAAAGATTGGAAATTTAAATCACAAACCAAAAAGAACTAAAACGAAATCTAGTCCTTACACTATATGGTCCTCAGAGGGGAATACAAAAGACTTCTTGACCTGATGGAATAATAATATCTGTCACTGGTAAGTCAGAGGTTAATAATCTGCCTCCATACTATTGTGCTGCACATTTAACTCGAGTAGAAATATCCTCCATGGAGCCTGGGATCTCGCTTTAACATTGACTAGAGAATCGTTTCAGGTTTTCATTGCTCATCAGAATTACCATGGGAAATAAAGGAGACTTATCTGTGAGCATCTGGAAACATATATCTTCATGTATATTGAAACTACAGCTGCATTTCTGAGATTGGAGCTCAATTCTCTTAATCCCAACTCTGCAATACTCTGTATGTGAAGCCATTACATTCTGTTTTATTGCCTCGGTTACTTCTTTTTGGCAATGCTCCTGTGTCAGGGTTTTTTAATGACTTGATGACATGAAGTCAGAGAGAGAGAAGTTGTGTACGGCAATCAAGAGCTCTGATTGATCTTTTCTTAAAGCTAAAAAAGAAAGAATGTAACACTTCATGTATCATGTATTGGTCTTCAGAATTCATTATAGCCCATTTTCACATGTAAATTAAATGTTTTAAACTGGATTGTCCAGTAGTCCAGAATCATCAGGCGAGAGCCGAGGAGGAAGATTGAACGGTCAATCACTTTATTGCATGACCACTTTTTTAGAGACATCCATCTAGCAGCACGTTGGAACTCCTTTGGCCTTCAAAATCACAGTAATTCATTGTGACAGATTGCACTAGTGTTCAGATCGTTCAGCAGGAATATCGGCCCCTGCGTACAGGAAGCTTCTTGCAGTTGCTACAGTTTAGATGGAGATGCTGACATGTTCTAACCAGCTAACAGGAAGGGGTCTTCCATTCTTGCAGTTTACACCAAATTCTAACCTCCCATCAGCACAGTGCAACAGAAATCTGGATTCATAATGTCATTGAATGGCTGTGATTGGTTAATCCAGCACCAGCTTTCATTGACTGACGCGGCGCTGTATTAACCAATCAGAGCATTAGCTTTCCTGGAAGCCCCGCTTCCAGGAAAAACTGCTCTGTCGGCTAGAAGGAGGATGTGGCAGCCTGCAGCAGCATCGTAGACCAGCGCGAGGCCCGGAACGCCAGCGGTAGGTGAGTATTGTTTTTTTTTTTACATGTAGCCTAGCTAGGGCTTATTTGCGAGGAGGGCTTATATTTCCCCCCTCCCCTCAAAAAAAAATCGGGTTAGGTCTTATTATCAGGGAAAAATGGTAGTCTAGCACTCCTGATCATGCTGGTTTTGTTCAGTTACTCAGATTACTCCATTTTCCCATTATAATGACAGTTCATACTGAAACTGATCCACAGAAAACTTGCTCCCTTAATGTTATGTTGCTCTCCGGGGTCACATGTCTAATTTCCATACTGGGAAGCTCCAATTGTGAAAGGGCTGGTGTCTATTAAAGTGGCCATTTGGTGTTTTCTTTCAGGACAGGTACTAAAGTTCGGAACAAGTCAAAGCAGGAAGAAGTAATGTCTACTGCTAATTTCTGGGCTTTTTGCTAAAACTGCTAGTGAAAAAAAATAGCACTACAGTACTAGAGGATGTAGAGGATTATTACACAATTAAAATCCCTCACATGTTAAGGCCCATTTACATGGAGCAGTGATCGCTCAAAAATCGCTCAAATGACAGATTGAGTGACAGCTTTGAGTGACCATTTTGCATAAACTATTAAGTAGCTACTCAGCTACTTAACAGCTTATTAGCATGCAAATGAAGCCTTAGCTGAATGCAGTTAAGAGCCTGAGGGCTCTTATCTGCATTCAGCTCCTTTGTTCTCCGAACTGGTTAAATAGCTGAAACAATGCTATCAGCACTACCCGCAGAGAACTCAGCGTGCAGTCGTGATAAGACTGCACACAATGATTTTTAGGCTGGCTTGAATTTAACAATCAACTAAAAGTGCACGGAAAGTGCACGATGGCTCCACGTATAGATGCAATAATTATCACTCAAAAGATCGCTTTTGAGCAATCATCGCTCTGTGTAAATGAGTCTTTACATGGAGCTGAGATCAAAAATCCATTGTTTTAATTGTTTTCTATAAATCTCCTCCGTCCTAGTTCTCCTACATAAATCTGATGATGATTGTGAGTATATGATAAGGTTTTGATCTTGTTACTTACTGGAGATGTGTCTTAGTGCAAACCCATGAAAGCTGGGGGTGTTTAGATCCTGGGGCGGCCTAGTGCTAATATGCGAACTAACACGGGATGTTATATTGGATAAAGTGACCTATGCTACATTACACTTCATTTCCTTGTTCCCAGGTCCTCTGATATTAATATGGCACTCTGACAAGGATTAACAAATGAATTAGACAATAAAACAAAGCCATCATTAAAAAAAAAGTCTGTATTTTAATACATTTGCGCTTGACACCATCCTTAGGACCAACAGAAATATACACACATTACATGCATTGCAGCTTCTTGACTGAGGTCTGACTAGACTCCCTTTGCTTCCATACTGGAGGCTTGTATGAGGAGATATAATGTGCAGATATGATCATATCAAGATAAATGACCACGTTATAACCACAGGCCTCACTGACTTTCTACTTGTTTTCACTATCAAATGTTTGATCATGTGAGGAGTGATTAAACTTATTGTATGCTCCCTCTTCTTCTTTTCCTGTAACCCCTTTGTACTTATCAACGTTCAATAAAGTCATTTGGGCACATTTATTGCGACTAGCATTTCATACACCAATCTTAATACACAGTATGCTGGAGGAGGATGTGTCTAGTAAATAATAAATTAGGCGCATCTCTGGTTCCTTTTGTGCCTAAAACTTGTGCCAGCTACAATCTCTCATAGATTTCTACTAAAATTCAAGGATGGCATGATCACTGCCTCCAAAGGTCCCAGCCACCCTTACTTCCTCGACCATTCCCTCCCTGTTGGTAAGAATTAGGTCCTAGATAGCAGATCCCCTTGTTTTTTCTTCTACCTTCTAGAAGATGAAGTCAGCAAAAGCGGATAAGAATTTTTTGGATTCATTACTTTTACCCGAGAGAGATTCCCAACAAATGTTGGATAGTTAAAATCTCCCATGATCACTATGTCATGCTTCTTTGAGAGCTTGGCCATCTGATGTAGAAAGAGTTCACCCATATCTTCTGCTTGTCCAGGTGGTCTATGGTAAATGCCTACAATAGTGTCTGTTACGTCATTCACATTCACAAACTCGCGTAATTCCCGCTCAACTCAAAAACTGTGGACGTAACACACGGACAGACATAACACACTGACTGACAAATGCCCAAAACATGACCAAGCATACCCGCATGTATAAACAGATGTAAATAGATACAATGCAAAGTATTGGTCCATACTTTAGCCAAGATACTTCAGCCCTCGAGTCCACTTCAAAGGTCTTCATTCTCTTGCGGGTTCCTACTCTAACAAGACAACTTCTACATGAAACCTACCTGCATGAGGGGCAATCATCCCAACAAGGACTGTCCCGCCCTGGAACCTAGGAACTTACCTAGACCTAGATGACAAATGAAACAAAGCAGGACTGAACCCAGCTCACACCAACACACCAGGGATTTGCATACAACACTGAGCGCCATGCACCCTCTGTACCTCATGTCTGACACCCTGCACAACAAGGCACAATGTTTCAGCCCCTATTCAGGAGATTTTGTCAAGCCTTTTTAATACACAGACAACACTAAGCTTTATATACAAAAACATCTTAAAATTACATTCAAATGTAACCAATCAGTACTACATCATTAGTACAAGAAACATGTGCATCTGTGTCTCCATAGTACAATTGGATCGTCTGCTCCCTGGCCATCCTCCTCTGTCACCTGCGGCAATCACCGTGGTGTCCCCAGCACATCACACACATGTGTGCTCACAACAGCGTCCCGTACCATCTAGGACCTCTCCGGGCATACTGCTCATGCGCAAATTGCTCAAATCTCGCGAGACTTCAAGTCTCTCGATAACCACATGTCACGGGTACGTCACGGCTAGCGCATCACACTTATGAAAATAGTCAATGACGTGCTCCTAGGATTCTGCCTTTACTTTACTTCATACCATGTAGAGTGAAAGTCTATGAAATCCAATCAGTCCTTGGATATAATCCTGTTGTAGTGGCATCTGTTCTGTCATGATCAGTGGGCTTAGATAAACTGATTCGGTGTCCCCCTGGGTATATGTCCTGTGATGACAAAACCGTGTCAACATGCTGGATCGAAACTCCTCTCAAAGGGTCTTGTAAAATATATGGCTGCTACACCATTAGACTAGAGTCCGTATTCATTTTTCTTTATTTATCCCCCTCTGTTATTTTACAATAATAGGATGTCACCATCAGAATATGTATATATAGGAGGCGTGGCTTGGTGAGGCTGCAGAACGGGCGCTTGTGCTTGAGCTCCGTTAGACCCCGGACTCAAAGCAACATATAATCGGCGAAAGGAAAAGAAAAAAAACTACTCCACGGCACCGGAGAACTTAACAGGCATCTGGAGATGTCAAAAAGGCGTACCACTAAAGTGAAGACTGGCAGACTGGAGGATTTCTTCCCGGCGCGCGCTGCAGCACCCGACATGGCTGCGGAGGAAGAAGGAGCCGGCGGCACACTGATGGGAGAAGCGCAGGCAACCCCAGAAGCCAGGAAGGCAGGTGAGCCGTCTTCAGCCGGGGAAGGAACAGAGGAAATAGTAGAAGGAGCGGAGGCAGAGATGGGGAGATCGGAGATCAGTTCAGCTGGGGAGGGGGACAACACAAAGGGAGATAGGAGACATAAGATGGCGCCGGACACGCGGCTGTTGAACCCCCCCCCCCCCCCCCTCGCCCACAAACAGCCCAGAGAAACAAAGACAGAAAATGTCTAATGACTCTAACACAGCTACCCCAAGTATGCCGTGCGGCACATACAATAAAGAGAAAGAAAATAGCCTGGCTGGCCTCTCTGCCTCCAACAAACCGGCCTCAGAACTTTATATAAAAGAAATTGTCATGGCCCTGCGAGATACCATTCAACTTGACATAAAAAATTTGACCACAAACGTGAACTCCTCGGTTGCAGAGGTCAACACCCGCATAGAAAAAACCGAAAACAAAGTGGGAGAATTGGTCAAATCCCACAACTCCCTAATAGACTCACATTATGACTTAGAAGCAAAGGTAGCCAAACTACAACAAAAATTAACTGATTTAGAAGACAGAAATAGACGCAACAACGTCAAAATAAGAGGGGTATCTGAAAAAATCCCAAACGCTGAGATCATGAACTTTGTGACGCGCTTTCTCCGAAAAATCCTCCCTGATATCCCAGAGCAGGAGTTAAAAGTTGATAGAGCTCACAGGCTCTTGCTTCCAAAATTTCTCAAAGAAAATACACCGAGAGACATTATAATACGTATACATTATTATAGCACAAAAGAAGCTTTAATGAATGCAGTGAGAAAACTAAAAGTATTACCAAGTCCTTATGCAGATATGCGCATCTTCATAGATTTATCACAAGCCACAATGGAGGCAAGAAGAAGTTTTGCGCATATAACAACAGCCCTCAGAGAAGCAAACATACCTTACAGATGGGGTTTCCCCACAAAAATAATACTCACCAGAGCTAATACAACGCATGTCTTTCAAGACCCCTCCTCGGCAGTCGAGATTTTAAAATCTTGGGGTGTCCAGGTCTCAACCCAAACCGGGGGGACCTTTAACAATGCCGGCTTGAGCAAACCAGGCTTGCAAAGCAGGAAGAACAACACCCAAACTTGACAAGATCCTCAAAGACAAGATTCTCCAAACGGATCTCCAATCCTTCATCGCGTCAAAACAAGACGTAAATGAGTCCTCTCACCACAGAGACTTTCCCCCCCGAACGATAATGCAAGCATGCGCTTGTACAAAATTCTGGCTAAACAAAAGTCCTTGCTGTAATGTAATTTCCAAACGCAGCGACCTCCCCTATCTGATAATAATTATTCTTTGTTGGGAAATGAGCTGTGATGCAATCTGTACGCAAAAAGAAAAGAATTACCCTTACAGTAAAAATACTACGCATGATATACCAGTTTATCTGCTTCTAGCTATGAAAATTGTTTTTGAATGTTTGTGCAGTTTTTGTTTTTTGGCAGCACCGCATAGATCCGTCCGATCCCTACTCCTCCTTTACAAGAGCACAACCAGTCAAGAATGTCTATCAGGATGATGTCCCAGAACGCCAACGGTCTGAACACCCCCTTTAAGAGAAACTCGGTATGGAGAGAAGCCAACCGCCTCGGTGCAGATATCGTATGTATACAAGAAACGCACTTACTAGACATAGACACTCACAGAATGACCCACCAAAAATTTCCACAAATCATTCACGCCTGCGCACAAAAAAAACATGCTGGAGTTTTAATAGCATTTAAAGAAAATGCCCCCTTTAAAGTAGACACACAACTTTGCGACCCAAAAGGCCGATATATAATTCTAGTAGGCTCCCTTAAGAACACACAAATTACCATAGCCAATGTATATGTTCCCAATTCTAGACAGATACATTTCCTAAACAAATTTATGAAAAAAATAAGACAAATTGCCAAAGGCTCACTAGTCATAAATGGCGATTTTAACTTGACACCAGAGAGACATATAGACACATCCACTTGTGAGACAAAAAGAGGCAAATCATTAGGCAGTTGGATTAGAGAAGTCGCCCTTTTTGACACATTCAGGTGTCTCAATGCTTCCGCTAGGGAGTATTCCTTCTTTTCACCACGACATAAATCCTTTTCACGTATTGACCTTAGCCTAGTGGATAAATCCCTTATAACTTCGGTGGTAAAGTCTGAGATAGGAGCAATAACCTGGTCAGACCACGCTCCAATAACGTTATCTCTGGCCTTCGGGGAAAATAGACAGTTCAGTAAATTATGGAGGAACAATACATATGTAATGAAACTACCCAGATTCCATAAAGAGATACGAGAAGAAATAAAAAATTATTTTTCTCTAAACGATACACCGGACATCGGCCCTGAGCTGCTATGGACAGCCCATAAAGCTTACATAAGAGGTATCCTCATAAAGATAGGGGCAAAGTACAAAAAAGAAAAGCTAAAAAACACAGAAACATTAATATCCAAAATCCAAACTCTAGAAAAGCAAATACAAACCTCGGCAACTCAAGAACTATATAATGAGCTATTCAAAACGAGATTGGAATTGCGCAGAGTACTGCAGGGAGATTTCGATAAAGAGATAACCTCCCACCGGGCCAACATATACTCCTCAATTAACAAGCCCACAAGATGGATGGCCAACCTAATAAAAAGAAAAACAATCAAAGCTAATATTCCTTATATCTGGAACTCAAAAAGCAAAGAGCACCAAATAACCCACCCCAAACAAATACTCGAATCATTTCGAATATTTTATAGTAAACTATACAACCTGAAAGAAGACCCGCAACTGACACATCCCACAAAAGCTAACATAGAATATTTCCTAAGCAAAATTGACCTCCCACAGATTAATAAATCCCAATCAAGCATACTAGAATGCCCAATAACATTAACCGAGCTGACCGAGGCAATTTCTTCCATGAGAAGCCAAAAAGCCCCCGGGCCGGACGGCTTCTCATCCGAATATTATAAATTTTTCTCGGAACTCCTATCCCCACACCTAGAGAAAACTCTCAACTCCGCCATGGAAAGGGGAGCCTTCCCGGAGGAAATGCTCCAAGCAACTGTGGTGGTGTTACCTAAGCCTGGCAAAGAGCCAAATGAACCCGCAAATTTCAGACCGATATCTCTCTTAAATACGGACATTAAGAGCTACGCGAAAATACTAGCAAATAGAATGCTCAGTGTCCTCCCAAATATTGTTCATTCCGACCAAGTGGGGTTTGTAAAGGGGCGGCAGGCTTCGGACGGCGCGAGAAAGCTGCTAAATCTTATACACTTCACAAAAATCTCTGGCTCCCCAGCCATTATGGTAGCTTTAGACGCTGAAAAAGCTTTCGATAGGGTTCATTGGGGATATGCCTTTCAAACCTTGGCGAAATTCGGCTTTGGAGAGAAAGTGGTTCGCGCCGTCCGGGCCCTGTACTCCTATCCAACCGCTAAAGTGCTAATTGATGGTGTCCTTTCTAACAAATTCTTGATTTCTAATGGTACACGCCAGGGGTGTCCGCTTTCCCCCATACTGTATATCCTTATGGTGGAGCCGCTAGCGGAGCTAATTAGATCCTCCCTCGAGACAAGAGGCGTTCCTCTAAACTCCCGCCAACATAAAATCGACCTTTTCGCCGATGATATTGTCCTTACACTATCCCATCCAATAGATTCCCTGAGAGAGGCATGCCAAATTTTGGGACAATTCTCAAAAATCTCGTATTATAAGCTTAACGTGGATAAGTCAGTAATACTGGGACTGAACATCCCGAGAGATTTAAGACAAACAAGTCAGTCAGAATTTTCCTTTAAATGGAAATCTGATGGCATTCCATACCTCGGTACAATAATGCCAGCAAATATCAACGAGCTGGAAGAACTAAATTTTACACCGCTCAGGGAAACAATTCAAAAGGAATTGGATCACTTGTCGGGGATAAATCTTTCCTGGCTGGGCAAAATTATGACCTACAAAATGAAGATCCTACCAAAGGTTTTGTATCTTTTTAGGGTTTTGCCCGTCCCAATTTCCAAAAACACACTTAAAAAACTACAAGGACAATTAACAAATTTCATATGGCGGGGGGTAAACCGCGAGTGGCTCTACCAATTCTAGCCTTACACCGCAGAAAGGGGGGCGCGGACATCCCCAATATAGAAAAGTATTTCAAAGCCACCATTTAAAACCAAACTAGGAACTGGGTAAAAAACAACAACACAATGGCATGGGTGGGTATGGAGACATCCTACATTAATCCCCCTAAAGGAAACCTATTACTATTAGCTGCATCACTCACGGCGACAAAATGCCACTCTGACTTAAAAATCATTATAAAAAACCCTCCCCCAATGGTGTCCGCATCTATAGAGACCTGGAAGGAGTACTCGGAGAAGATGGCCACATGTGACTCCCACAAAAAAACTGTTCTCCCACTGGAGATACTAAACTTATTTATGCATGACATAAACATTGAACCATGGATAAAGAAAGGAATAAGAACTCTAGACAACCTCATATCAGAAAAAAGGGTGAAATCCTTCAAAACTGTGAGTTCAGAATTCAACCTAACAGATAGCGACCTCTTCAACTACCCAAGAATATCTGCCTTCTTAAAAAAGAATCCTATACAAAAGACAAAAATTCCAAGTATGGTTCTGGGAAAAATTACAACGAGCCCCCAACCGGGGAAATCAGAAACTAGATATTTCTACGATGCTTTAAAGGGGTTGTCCCGCGCCGAAACGGGTTTTTGTTTTTTTTTAACCCCCCCCCCCCCCCCCGTTCGGCGCTAGACAACCCCGATGCAGGGGTTAAAAAAACAACCCGCACAGCGCTTACCTGAATCCCGGCGGTCCGGCGTCTTCATACTTACCTGCTGAAGATGGCCGCCGGGATCCTCTGTCTCCGTGGACCGCAGGGCTTCTGTGCGGTCCATTGCCGATTCCAGCCTCCTGATTGGCTGGAATCGGCACGTGACGGGGCGGAGCTACACGGAGCCGGCATTCTACACGAGCGGCCCCATAGAAGACTGCAGAAGACCCGGACTGCGCAAGCGCGGCTAATTTGGCCATCGGAGGGCGAAAATTAGTCGGCTCCATGGGAACGAGGACGCCAGCAACGGAGCAGGTAAGTATAAAACTTTTTATAACTTCTGTATGGCTCATAATTAATGCACAATGTACATTACAAAATGCATTAATATGGCCATACAGAAGTGTATAGACCCACTTGCTGCCGCGGGACAACCCCTTTAACCGACAATTTTAATTTACCCAAAAAATCACATATACTCAACTGGGAAAAAGAATTGGGAGAAAAAATACCAGTAGAAGAGTGGGAAACAGCATACAAAATAGCATGTGGCTCCACCAAGGGACTGAGAACTCTGGAAATACAACTTAAAGTTAACCTAAGATGGTACTACACCCCCTCCCTGCTAGCCGCCAGATTTCAGCATAGCGATGACCGATGCTGGAGAGAGTGTGACCAAAGAGGCACACTTACTCAAAAATTTTGGACATGCACCAAATTAAAAAAATTCTGGAGTTCAGTCCTAAACCTTCTAGACAAGAATCTAAGAACTCACATTGAAAGGAAAGCAAAAACAATATTGCTATTGATAGGCTTAAATAATCATCCTCCGAGTGCCAGGTATTTACTAGCCCACGCTTTGATGACAGCTAAATCATTAATAGCCAAACACTGGAAAACCCCTCTCCCCTCCACCTTTGGCGATTTCACAGACTGTATGGCGGAACAACAAGTATTTGAAAAGTGGCTGGCGTTACGAGACAACACTTTAAAAAAACACAAAGAGGTATGGGAAATGTGGAAACCAATTTAATGCAACACCTTGGTATGCCAATGTTTTGCTCTACTAAATGTTTGTGCAATGTTACTATAACACAAATGAACACCTGCTATGTATATTTAACAACAAGTTATGTTAAAAACTTTCCCAAAATCCATTATCTCTTCCCCCCCCCCCGCCTCCCTCCCCTACCTCTCTTATCCCTCCCCGATATAAGACACAATGTGCAATGTTGACGAAGCTCTAGATTATGCAACTTCTATATTGTACTCTAAAGGTTGTACGCTGTAAAAAAATTGCCAATAAAAAGCTAATGTTTAAAAAAAAAAAAATGAATATGTATATATATATATATATATATATGTATATATATATATATATATATATATACACACGTATATATGCGTACCACGGACTTCTCCTCAAGTAATGTTAGCAATACACCATACATGTATATCTTGTGAAAAAAGTTGTTTTTTTTTTATTATACTTTAACACACATTTATAACGTATATTGATGTATGTATGCTGGTTCCTTTACCAGACATTCAGGCAACAATAGATCTATATATCACCAGACGCATCATTACTTTTGCATTAATAGTCTCATGCAACAGAGAGGATGCTTCAACCGAAACAGTTGGGTTGTTCATAACAAAATCACCAATAGGGCCTTCACCGTGCCGGACTGCTACGAATTCCTTGAATGATGCTGCAAGGGGGAGGAGAACGAGAGGTAAGCATTAGAGATGAGTGAGCACCAAAATGCTCGGGTGCTCGTTACTCGAGACGAACTTTTCGCGATGCTCGAGGGTTCGTTACGAGTAACGAACCCCATTGAAGTCAATGGGCGACTCGAGCATTTTTGTATATCGCCGATGCTCGCTAAGGTTTTCATTTGTGAAAATCTGGGCAATTCAAGAAAGTGATGGGAACGACACAGAAACGGATAGGGCAGGCGAGGGGCTACATGTTGGGCTGCATCTCAAGTTCCCAGGTCCCACTATTAAGCCACAATAGCGGCAAGAGTGCCCCACCCCCCTCCCAACAATTTTAACTTCTGAAAAACCCTCATTAGCAAGGCATACCTTAGCTAAGCACCACACTACCTCCAACAAAGCACAATCACTGCCTGCATGACACTCTGCTGCCACTTCTCCTGGGTTACATGCTGCCCAACCCCCCCACACGACCCAGTGTCCACAGCGCACACCAAACTGTCCCTGCGCAGCCTTCAGCTGCACTCATGCCACACGCTGGCCTCATAGCCACACCACCCTCATGTCTACTTATAAGTGCGTCTGCCATGAGGAGGAACCACAGGCACACACTGCAGAGGGTTGGCACGGCCAGGCAGCGACCCTCTTTAAAAGGGGCAGGGCGATAGTCCACAATGCTGTATAGAAGCAATGAGAAATCCAATCCTGTGCCACCTACATCAGGAGCTGCACACGTGGGCATAGCAATGGGGAACCCATGTGCCACACACTATTCATTCTGTCAAGGTGTCTGCATGCCCCAGTCAGACCGGGGTTTTTTATAAATAGTCACAGGCAGGTTTATCCCTGATATTCGGGGGCATCTGTATGACATCAGCGGAAGAGTGGTCAATATTGCAATCGAGGGGTAATTTTTGAGTAGAATAGACCAATATTTCCTTGCGATATTGGTAACTTGGCCACTATGTGGGCCATATGTAGAAACAAATGCCATCCTAGGTGGTTTTTCTGCAGATTTTTTCAAAACCATAAGATCTGTACGCAGAATCTGTTTGAGGCTCGTAGCTGATGAATGTACCAGTTCACTGGGGTATCCTCTCTAAATCAATTTGCTACACATACCTTCCAGTCTATCATCGATCATATCCTCCTCAACCCTATCCATAAAAATGTTAGGATATGTAGGGGCCATACTGGCCCCCATGGATTTCCCTTGAAGCTGTTGATAGATATTGTCACCAAATACAAAAGTTATTTGAGAGTACAAACTCTAATAGTTGTAACACAAATTGGATCTTACTACTCAACCAGTTAGTCGCCATGAGGCACTCCTCCACTGCCTGTAAACATCTGACATGAGATATATTTGTGTAGAGGGATACTACGTCGAACGTTACCAATAACGTATTGGGGGAATCCTGATGTTTTAAATTCTGACCAAAATGTTTTGTGTATCACTCACAAACAATCTAGCTCCCTGTGCAAATCATCTGAGTACATGGTCTAAAAAATGATCAGGGTTACTCAAGAGGGAATCTCTCCCAGAGATGATCGGTCTACCGGGCAGATTGACCAACCACTTGTGGATCTTCAGAAGTATGTATATACAGGGGTAATCAGATGTGGTCACAACAGGAAATCCGCCAATGCGTGGTCAATCACCCTGTTAAGAAATGCATCCTCTACTATGGTACTGAGAGCAAGAGAAAAGCTTGCAGTAGGATTACTCGCCAACTTCTGATAGACATCATAGTCAGTTCGAGCCCCCTCTTGTTGATGCAACAGTTGAAACATTTGCAAAATTAGTGGAGGGTGACATTGTCCGATTAAGAGCAGCTAGCTTTAGAAGAAACCATAAAATGAACATCACACAAGATGAGAAGAGGGTGATTATGAGCCTGAGTAGTGACAGCTCAATTGTCATAAAGCCGGCTGACAAGGGTGAGGCAATCGTTGGGATGAATGCTAATGACTATTGTGGTGAGATTGAGAGACAGTTGGGTGATAGTGATGTCTATCAGAATTTGGCGAGTAATCCTACTGCACGCTTTTCACTTACTCGCAGCACCAACAGCTCCAATGAATAGCCATGGGGGCAATGCACATGTTTCTTGTACTAATGATGTGAGTGCTGATTGGTCACATTTGAATTTAATTTTTTTTTTTAAACTCAAGATTTTTATTGAATTTTTTTCCGGATAGCATATGCAATAACCATAAAACACGTGAATTACAGATATAGAAAAAATTATAGGTACCGCACATGTACCACAGATATTTTTTGTTAGGTGATAAGTCTCCCTCCCTAGACCACCCCTAACATTGGGTTCGGATCCAGGGGAGGGAGTCCATAGAAAATACAATGAAAAAACTCATTACATAAGTAGGAAACATGGGGTAATAATCCCAGGATGAGATATAAGTAAATAGCTAAAGAAGCCAATATAAAGGCCAGTAAAGGCCAGTAAAGAGGGGCAGGTAATGGCAAGGTGTGGGGAGGGGGAGAGAGTGGGATGGTTGGGTGAGAGAGAAGGGGAAGGGGGAATTAAGGGAAGGGATATGGGTTCCTGATTATGAGGCGGTGGTGGAGACTCATGCCATCTCTCTCCGGGGCCTTCCCCCTCTTACCTTCCACCTGTCGAGGCCACAAGCTCCGAATCCTGAGTGCGCCATCGCTCACCGCCCGAGGTCCTCTCCGCTGCTCTGAGGACACGTGTTATCCCCTGAGTCTTCCACGTCCGGCGGGAGCCGGCGCAGGCATGCCGTGGCACCCGCTCCGTCCAGATCCAAGGCCCGAAATTGAATCTCGGAAGCTTTCCTTCTCAGGTCCCTCCAGGGGTGCCATGTAATGATAAAGTCTTCCTGGTTTCCCTTTGACCAGCTCGTGATTTCCTCAAGGTTGCATAATAAATCTGCTTTTTCCCTCCATTGGTTTACTGGGGGCGGAGTTTGCTGGAGCCAGTACAGTGGAATTAATGCTTTGGCCGCGTCGATCAGATGTGCTATTAGTTTGTTTTTGCGCGGGTGAAAGTGGGCCGATGGCCTCCACAGGAAAACCATGTCAGGTGTTAGGGTGAGATTAGGGGACAACGCTCTCAGGTCTCTCTCTATTTCTGACCAGTATCCCAAGATGCCTGAGCATTCCCACCATATGTGAAGAAAAGAGCCCACTTCCCCTCCACATCTCCAGCATTTGTTGTGTGGGGCTAATTTGTAACTGAAGAGCCATTGGGGAGTTTTATACCACCTGACTAACAATTTATAATGGCATTCCTGCATAAGTACGCAGGGGGATAAGCCGTAGGCCAAGCTCAAGATTAGTTTGGTGTCAGCAATGGAGAGTGAGATCCCTAGCTCTTTTTCCCAAGTAATTAAGAAGATAGGTTTCGCCTGCTGGGGGGGCGCTATGAAGCTCTTTCTTATGATGGAGATTTTCTTTGAGCCCGGTGCATTTGTTTTTAGAGCATTTTCAAATTGCGTCTTAGGTCTGGTTGATATGAACCTAGTCTGGTAGTCGCCAAGTACTTTTTTGACATGTGCCCTTTGCAAGAAAGAGAGGGAGTTATTAGGAGCTAGAGTAGATATGATCTCCTCTGGTGACTTATGTGCTAGGTTCTGAATGTCTTCCAGCTTGCTATTTTCAAATTGTTTCCAAATACTCCTGGAGCCCGGGTCTTGATGGATCCCCACCAGTCTCCCTATCCCTCTAATGGGTATCAAGGGGGAGGGATCTGGCGCAAGCGATTGTTTAAGTTTATCCCATGTTTCATATGGGCCTCTAAGTAAGGGGTTAAACCCTTTTGCTCTAAATTGACGTTTTATTGGGAACCAAAGGTCTTCCAATAGTGTGTCGCTCTGAGAGGCCTTCGCCAAGTTTTGGAGTATTGGGTCTCTCGACGGGTGTGTCAGGTCTACCCAATAGCTAAGTTGAGAAGCCTGATAGTAGTCCTGGATGTTTGGCAGATCCATCCCCCCCTCTGTTCTCCGTCTTGTCATTAAGCTGAACGCTAATCTGGGTCTTTTACCTCTCCAGACAAAGTTTGTGAAAAGCGATTTCAGCGATTTAAAGAAAGATAGGGGAAGATAAATCGGAATCATGCGTAGTTTGTAGATAATTATAGGTAGCACGTAAGACTTTAAGATATTTTTCCTCCCGAACCACGATAATAGCGGAAGGTCATAAAGCCTCAGGAGGGATTTTATATGTGGAAATAGCGGTTGGAAGTTATGTAAGTATAGATCTTCTATCTTTTTGGGGAGCTTCACCCCTAGATAGTCAACCACCGTCTCTGACCATTTGAAGGGTGAGCTGGGTCTCAGGGAGTCGCTTTGTGCCTTCGGGATTGAGATGTTTAAAATTATGGATTTATTAAAATTTACTTTGAAATTTGAGAGGACTCCGAAGTCCTTTAGTATTGAAGTGAGTCTGGGTAGGCTCCTTTCGGGTTTGGTGATCACGATCATTATATCATCCGCAAATGCCGCTGTTGACAAAGTATGTGAATGGACCTTAAGTCCCCTGATTACTGGGTCCTGTCTTATCCATTGGAGGAGCGGTTCTAAGGTAAGGATAAAGAGTGTGGGGGACAGAGGGCAGCCCTGTCTAGTCCCGTTATGTATGTTAAAGGGAGGCGATAGGGATTCATTTACTTTAAGTCTGGCATGCGGTTTTGAGTAGAGGGAGAAAATTGCTGCGACCAGGGTCTTGGGGAACTTAAATCTAAGCAACACTCTCTCCATAAAGACCCAGCTCACCCTATCAAACGCCTTCTCAGCGTCAGTACTGACGAAGGCCGCTGGGATTTTACGTGATTGTGCATATTTTGCTGCGTGAAGGAGTCTCAGACAGTTTTCTCTTCCCTCCCTGCCCCGTACGAAGCCTACTTGTTCGGGTGTTATCAATGTTGGAATGAATTCCCCCATTCTCTCAGCCAGGAGTTTAGCCCATATTTTTACGTCTTGGTTTATAAGTGAGATGGGTCTGTAGCTACCACACTGCTCCGGATCTTTGTTGTCCTTCAATATAAGAGTGATATGTGCTTCCTGTGTTTGCTTAGGAAGTTCAGATCCGCTCAGTAGGGCGTTGAACGTTTCGGCCAGTCTGGGGATTAATTGTTTCGGAAAGGCCTTATAGTAGGTTAGCGAGAGGCCGTCCGGCCCTGGACTTTTGCCAAGGGGGAAAGATTTAAGAACATCTTCTATTTCTTTTTCGGTGATCGGAACTGTTAGTGATGAAGCTTCTGCTGCTTCTAGTACAGGGAGGTTAAGAGACCTGAGGAACGCATCTATGTTTTCTATCAAGTTTTGCCCCTTTAAGGGGGTCTCATTTTCCTCCAGGTTATATAGCTTCGCGTAGAAAGACTGAAATTCTTGGGCGATTTCATGAGTGGAGGAGACCAGGGTCCCTGCTTGCGTTTTTATGGAATGGATTGCATTCCTAGTTCTGGATTTCTTTAGTAGGGCTGTCATAAGTTTGCTACCTCTATTTCCGTGGGCGTAATATGCCTGTCTGCGATACATGTGTTTTTTATTGTATTTGTCAGTGAGGAGACATCGGAGTTGGTGTCTTAGGGCGGTTAGTGTATCTAGATTGTTTTTTGTTTGCGATTGTTTTGCGACCTGTTCCGTTGTAGCTATTAGGGCTAGCAGGTTGTCAATCTGTTTCTGCCTCTGTTTTTTAACTTTGGAACCCAGCGCTATCAGCAACCCCCTCACATAGGCCTTGTGGGCCTCCCAGACTACGGGCATCTCCACGCTCCCCTCTGAGTTGATTTTAAAGTATTCCTCCAACAGAGATTCTATCTTGGATTTTTCCTCCAGGGAGTCTAGTAAAGAGTCATTGAGGCGCCATCTCCATTCGCAGGGGACTGGCTGTGGTAAAAAGACGTCTAAGTGAATTGGGGCGTGGTCAGAGACGGTGATTGGATCAATGCTGGCGTTCTTGATGTGTGGCAAAAGGCCTGGTGTGGTGCAAAGGTAGTCGAGCCTATGGAAGGAGGCATGTACTTGGGAGAAGAATGAGTAGTCCCTGGTGGAGGGGTGGCGGAGACGCCAAACATCCAGGACCCCCACTTCTTGCATGGCTCTGTGCAACCTTCTCAGTTTCACCTGGGAAATTTGAGAGCGGTTGGTAGAAGAGTCTAAAAGCGGGTTCAGGGTGACATTTAGGTCTCCCCCTAAAATGATATGACCTGTTGCAAATTGTTTTAAAGTCTCTAGTTGTCTTATTAACCAGGGAATTTGGTCTTCATTTGGCGCGTAAACATTGGCTAACGTTAGTTTTGTGTCGTTAATTGAGCCTTTTAAAAATAGAGCTCTACCCTCTCCATCCTGTAGCAGGGATTCTAGTTTAAAGGGAACTGACTTATGTATCATGATGGCAACCCCTTTGGAAGACGAGGCTGGGTGGGTGCTATTAAAATGTTGTTGAAATCCCAACCCGGGAAGGGTATAATGTTTATCCCCTTTAAAATGTGTTTCTTGTAGCATTAGAATTTTTATCTTACATTTTTTGAGGAGGTGGGCCACGGCATGCCTCTTGCTTGGCGAGTTAAGACCTCGAGCGTTGAGCGACGTGATGCGCACCGGAGTCATAGTGGAGCCGAATCCCAAGAGGGGTTCTAGACCTGTGAAAACAAACAATAAGAGAGAGATAGGATGAGGCCTTGACCCAAAGAGTCTGCTCCTCCAGTCGCCTAAAAGCTTGATAGACTGCAAGCGTTAAAGGGGTGCGTCCAAGATTTCCTCAAAGAGGGTAGGGGAGGGGTGAGGTCAGAGGTCAGAGGCGGGAGCCCGAGCAGGGGGGCAAGAGAGGGGGGGGGCAGAGAAGTAAGGACTATAGGAGGTAACCGACCAATAGGTCAATTAATGACAACTAAACACTATGAGGTTGCAAGTGGGGCTGCGGAGCAGGCAGACTCCTCGAGCAAGTGCCGAGTATGAGGTATGGTGTCTTGCTGACGAGAAGGACACTCGTCTAACAGGGAGTCTCACCCGACCGCAGACCGACCAATGCAAGAAAAGAACCAACCACAGTCGGCAGGTTCGCAGCAGATAGGTTAGGCCTGGACCCAGATGGGGCCGGCCTCGTCACTCTCGACAAGTTAAGTTATTAATGAATATATAATGTCAAATATTATCAACTCTTAAAGAAAAACTGTCAGACAACAGGGGAGTAAACATCCTCTCCGTCAAGATTCTGAGAAATAATTTGCCGTGAATTTTTGGCCAAACAGATACTCAAGTGGCTTCCTGGAGTTGTCCCTCTTTGTTTTTCTTTTTCTTCCCTCTAGGAGATCTGATGTCCCCTAGGTTCTGGTCACCCTCAGCCAGGTACAAAGAGGGAAGTGTGGGGAACTCCAGGAGCGGAAGCCACGAAGGAATGTCAATAGGCTCCATCTCCAGGATATGCCAGCAATTCTGAAGGTCTTCCGGCGTGCGAATGTTGTATCGGCGGCCTTTTATATTAAGTCCCAGTCCAAAGGGGAAGAGCCAGGAGTACCTAATGTCCCTGGCTCTCAAAGCCTCTAGCAAGGGTCTCATTAGGCGCCGTTTAGCTAGGGTGGTTGGAGCAATATCCTGGAAGAACTGTATTGGAGCTCCATCATACAGTGTGTCCTTGTTGTGCCTTGCTGATTCCAGTACTGCCTGTGTATCTGCGAACGTAAGCAGCTTGCAAATTACATCCCTCGGTGGCTCCGAACCCCCAGGGGGGGGGTCGCAGGGATCTGTGAATTCTCTCTATTATGATTTGCGCGGCTCTTTCTTGGCCTAAGAGTGAAGCAAACAGTTCCGTCGCCACCTTGGGGAGGGCCTCCGCAGCCCATGTTTCCGGGATACCCTTCATCCTGATATTATTTCGCCTATTGCGATTCTCCAAGTCTTCTTGTAACAGTAAGGCTCGGTTTAGCTGAAGGTGGTGTTCTCTGATCGTTTGCTCGAGCTCTGTTGAATGCAAAATTACTGAAGTTGAGGAGGCCTCCAGGGCCTCTACTCTTCTGTTTGTGTGCTTAACCTCTTCTTTAATCTCTGCAAGATCTAAGACAATTGGTTGTAAGGCTTTGGTGATTAGGTCTCTCATGAAGCTTCTGGATACTTGCTTCGTTTCTTCTCCTTCTGATGATGCTTCTTCATCTCTGTCTATATTGGCTGGCGGTGGTATTGTTAGATTTAAGGCTTTTTTGCTGGAGGGATGTGGGGATCTGGAGGATCTCTCCTTGAGAAATTTCTGCATGTCTGACTGACCTTTTGTTGGCCGGGGAGTGCTTAGAGAGTCGCTGCTTTTGTCTCTATTATTTTTCCCCATGCTGTGGAGGAGTTAATTTAAGCTTGTCTGTGCGACGAGGTCCGCCCCCTAGTGTGGTTTTATTTTCGGTTCATCGGGTGGGCCCTAATGCCCAAAGCCGCTGTACGAAGAACCCTGTCTGGGGTGGTTCGGTCCGAGGTTTGACTGCGTGGATGATGCAGCCCGCGTGGTGCTTTGTGGGTAGGGGAGTCTCCACTCGGTCGCCTGGGCAGGGTATCAATTGTACCCGGAGAGGGCTTCTTTTGAGATACGAACTCACGGGGGGTCCGTGGTCGGGATCACCCTTGAAAAAATTCAGGCTGGGCCTGTGTAAAGTCTTTAGCGCTGGTTGTCTTCTGGTGCCCTTATGACTACTCTCCCTTGCAGGGAGTGAAAAGGTGGTAGTGGAAGGGAGAGGAGGTGGGGGAAGGTGAGGCGCGGCGTCCAGAAGTGAACCCGTACGGGGGCTGCAAGCTGGGGTAGAAAGTCTCTCAGCACCTTCAGCGCTGCTGGATTCGCTGCTGGGTTTGTTTTTTGCTCTGCAGCAGGGGGCAGATCTGTGCTTGAAGGCTGGGGCTGCTCCAGGGGAGATGTTAGAGACCCCTTTATGCTTGGGAGCAGGTGCAATGAGGGGGGGTTGCTTTGCCTTCCCCGGGAAGGTGCTGTGCTGCCCGATGGGCTTAACCTTTAGCCTCTTTTTATTTATCCTGTACGGAGAGGGGGGCCTCCTCCAGCCCTTCGCTGGGTCTGGCTGTGTTTCTCCTCTCACCCCGCTTTAGTCACCGCGGCCGCGGCGCCGCTTAATACAGGACAGCCTGAGCCTCCCCCCTTCAAACCTTTGTCCGGGTAACCCCTCTGTGGGTTGCCGGACCGTGCCGCTTGTAGGTGTAGCCGCGGGGGCTCCCGCCCGCTTCACTTCCCGCCGCGCGCCTCCGGAGCGGCGCGAAAATCCAGGCCCCGGCCTCTTCCTCCTCGCTAGGCCCGGATGAGTACTATGGCTGTGCGGGGCCCAGGGCGGCTCGTCTTGATCCTTAACCTGCGGAGCAGCTTGTGCCGGTATTTGGCAGACTGTACCGGTGTCAGGAGCGCCGATATCGGAGGTTTTCCTGATGAGGTTGCAGGAGCTGAGGTCCCGCGCGTCTGCACTCTCCGCTGGCTAGGCCACGCCCCCCCTACATTTGAATGTAATTTTAAGATATTTTTGTACATAAAGCTTAGTGTTGTCTGTGTATTAGATAGGCTTGACAATAGCTCCTGAATAGGGGCTAAAACGTTGCGCCTTGTTGTGTTGGTGTATGGAGGAATAAACTTTCTATTGTATCTCAGCCTGCTGACGTACATCCATTGATACCTCATTGTTGCTGAGCAAGCATTGGATCCGCTTGCTATCCGGCGTGCAGATAAGTAGACCAGCCCCTACTGGGCATTAACTTGAGTGCTGCTGACACCATCTTTGTATCATGACACCCTGCGCAGACACGCAGGAACATGACACTGTTTACACTGATCATACTGAACAAACAGAGGAAAGCCAATCAGCATCTAGCAGAGGAGCTGGTATATATGAGCAAGAGGCCTTGTGGATTAGCTGGCTGGAGAAATCCACATCCAGCCAGAAAATCAACCCCCACCTGTAGGGCTGCGGTGCTGTAAACCCATGCAGAACAACTTTCTGTTGTTCTCTCTTTGTACTCTTACCCAAACAGTTTCTATAGAACTACCATGCTCTGAAGCGTGAATCTCTGTGGAGATGAATGTTTTCCTAACATACAACGCATTACCTCCTCCTCTTTTTTTAGGTCTGTTTCTTATAAATTGTATCCTTCAAGCCTTGTATTCCAATCATGTGTATCATCCCACCAAGTTTCCGTGATGCCGATGACATCATATTTCTCTTCTTGTGTTAGGAGCTCCAATTCTCCTTGTTTATTTCTAGAGATGAGCGAGCACCAAAATGCTCGGGTGCTCGTTACTCGGAACGAACTTTTCGCGATGCTCGAGGGTTCGTTTCGAATAACGAACCCCATTGAAGTCAATGGGCGACCCGAGCATTTTTGTATTTCGCCGATGCTCGCTAAGGTTTCCTTGTGGGAAAATCTGGGCAATTCAAGAAAGTGATGGGAACGACACAGCAATGGACAGGGCAGGCGAGGGGCTACATGTTGGGCTGCATCTCAAGTTCACAGGTCCCACTATTAAGCCACAATAGCGGCAAGAGTGGGCCCCCCCCCTCCCAAAAACTTTTACTTCTGAAAAGCCCTCAATAGCATGGCATACCTTAGCTAAGCACCACACTACCTCCAACAAAGCACAATCACTGCCTGCATGACACTCCACTGCCACTTCTCCTGGCTTACATGCTGCCCAACCGCCCCCCCTCCCCCCCACAGCGCACACCAAAGTGTCCCTGTGCAGCCTTCAGCTGCCCTCATGCCACGCCACACTCATGTCTATTTAGAAGTGCGTCTGCCATGAGGAGGAACCGCAGGCACACACTGCAGAGGGTTGGCACGGCTAGGCAGCGACCCTCTTTAAAAGGGGCGGGGCGATAGCCCACAATGCTGTACAGAAGCAATGAGAAATAGAATCCTGTGCCACCGCCATCAGGAGCTGCACACGTGGGCATAGCAATGGGGAACCTATGTGCCACACACTATTCATTCTGTCAAGGTGTCTGCATGCCCCAGTCAGACCGCGGTTTTTAATTCATAGACACAGGCAGGTACAACTCCCTATTGTGAAGTCCCTGTGGACCGACAGCATGGGTGGCTCCCTGGAACCCACCGGCGGAACATAAAAATATCCCATTGCATTGCCCATCACAGCTGAGGTAGTAATGTCATGTTTAATGCAGGTGGGCTTCGGCCCACACTGCATGCCCCAGTCAGACTGGGGTTCTTTACAAGTGGAAACAGATGCATTTATAATTCCCTGTGTGGACCCACAGCATGGGTGGGTGCCAGGAAGCCACCGGCGGTACATAAAAATATCCCATTGCATTGCCCAACACAGCTGAGGTAGTAATGTCGTGCTTAATACAGGTGGGCTTCGGCCCACACTGCATGCCCCAGTCAGACTGGGGTTCTTTACAAGTGGACAGATGTAGGTTAAACTCCGTGTGCACCTACAGCATGGGTGGCTCCCTGGAACCCACCGGCGGTACATAAAAATATCCCATTGCATTGCCCAACACAGCGGATATAACATCAGCTGTAATGCGGGTGGGCTAAAAATTCATTTGATTACACTGTAGGCGAGGGCCCACAAAAATTGCTGTATCAACAGTACTAATGTACATCCAAAAAATTGGCCATGGCCAACCAAGAGGGCAGGTGAAACCCATTAATCGCTTTGGTTAATGTGGCTTAAGTGGTAACTAGGCCTGGAGGCAGCCCAGTTTAACGAAAAATTGGTTCAAGTTAAAGTTTCAACGCTTTTAAGAGCATTGAAACATATAAAAATTGTTTAGAAAAATTATATGAGTGAGCCTTGTGGCCCTAAGAAAAATTGCCCGTTCAGCGTGATTACGTGAGGTTTCAGGAGGAGGAGCAGGAGGAGGAGGAGGAATATTAGACACAGATTGATGAAGCAGAAATGTCCCCGTTTTGGATGGTGAGAGAGAACGTAGCTTCCATCCGCGGGTGCAGCCTACGTATTGCTTACGTATAGCTGCTGTCCGCTGGTGGAGAAGAGAAGTCTGGGGAAATCCAGCCTTTGTTCATCTTGATGAGTGTAAGCCTGTCGGCACTGTCGGTTGACAGGCGGGTACGCTTATCTGTGATGATTCCCCCAGCCACACTAAACACACTCTCTGACAAGACGCTAGCCGCAGGACAAGCAAGCACCTCCAGGGCATACAGCGCGAGTTCAGGCCACGTGTCCAGCTTCGACACCCAGTAGTTGTAGGGGGCAGAGGCGTCACGGAGGACGATCGTGCGATCGGCTACGTACTCCCTCACCATCCTTTTACAGTGCTCCCGCCGACTCAGCCTTGACTGGGGAGCGGTGACACAGTCTTGCTGGGGAGCCATAATGCTGGCAAAGGCCTTGGAGAATGTTCCCCTGCCTGCGCTGTACATGCTGCCTGATCTCTGCGCCTCCCCTGCTACCTGGCCCTCGGAACTGCGCCTTCTGCCACTAGCGCTGTCGGATGGGAAGTTTAACATCAGTTTGTCCACCAGCGCCCTGTGGTATAGCATCACTCTCGAACCCCTTTCCTCTTCGGGAATCAGAGTGGAAAAGTTCTCCTTATACCGTGGGTCGAGCAATGTGTACACCCAGTAATCTGTAGTGGCCAGAATGCGTGTAACGCGAGGGTCACGAGAAAGGCATCCTAACATGAAGTCCGCCATGTGTGCCAGAGTACCTGTACGCAACACATGGCTGTCCTCACTAGGAAGATCACTTTCAGGATCCTCCTCCTCCTCCTCTTCCTCCTCCTCAGGCCATACACGCTGAAAGGATGACAGCCCAGCAGCATCTGTACCCTCAGCAGTGGGCCAAGCTGTCTCTTCCCCCTCCTCCTCATCCTCCTCATGCTCCTCCTCCTCCTCCTCAACGCGCTGAGATATAGACAGGCGGGTGCTCTGACTATCCAGCGACATACTGTCTTCCCCCGGCTCTGTTTCCGAGCGCAAAGTGTCTGCCTTTATGCTTTGCAGGGAACTTCTCAAGATGCATAGCAGAGGAATGGTGACGCTAATGATTGCAGCATCGCCGCTCACCACCTGGGTAGACTCCTCAAATGTTCCAAGGACCTGACAGATGGCTGCCAACCAGGGCCACTCTTCTGTAAATAATTGAGGAGGCTGACTCCCACTGCGCCGCGCAAGTTGAAGTTGGTATTCCACTATAGCTCTACGCTGCTCATAGAGTCTGGCCAACATGTGGAGCGTAGAGTTCCACTGTGTGGGCACGTCGCACAGCAGTCGGTGCACTGGCAGATTAAACCTATGTTGCAGTGTCCGCAGGGTGGCAGCGTGCTTGTGGGACTTGCGGAAATGTGCGCAGAGCTGGCGCACCTTTCCGAGCAGGTATGACAAGTGGGGGTAGCTTTTCAGAAAGCGCTGAACCACCAAATTAAAGACATGGGCCAGGCTTGGCACGTGCGTGAGGCTGCCGAGCTGCAGAGCCGCCACCAGCTTACGGCCGTTGTCACACACGACCATGCCCGGTTGGAGGCTCAGCGGCGCAAGCCAGCGGTCGGTCTGCTCTGTTAGACCCTGCAGCAGTTCGTGGGCCGTGTGCCTCTTCTCTCCTAAGCTGAGTAGTTTCAGCACGGCCTGCTGACGCTTGCCCACCGCTGTGCTGCCACGCCGCGTGACACTGACTGCTGGCGACGTACTGCTGACACATCTTGATTGCGAGACAGAGGTTGCGTTGGAGGAGGAGGAGGAAGGTGCTTTAGTGGAGGAAGCATACACTGCCGCAGTTACCACCACCGAGCTGTGGCCCGCAATTCTGGGGGTGGGTAGGACGTGAGCGGTCCCAGGCTCTGACTCTGTCCCAGCCTCCACTAAATTCACCCAATGTGCCGTCAGGGAGATATAGTGGCCCTGCCCGCCTGTGCTTGTCCACGTGTCTGTTGTTAAGTGGACCTTGGCATTAACCGCGTTGGTGATGGCGCGTACAATGTTGCGGGAGACGTGGTCGTGCAGGCCTGGGACGGCACATCGGGAAAAGTAGTGGCGACTGGGAACCGAGTAGCGCGGGGCCGCCGCCGCCATCATGTTTTTGAAAGCCTCCGTTTCCACAAGCCTATACGGCAGCATCTGTAGGCTGATCAATTTTGCAATGTGCACGTTTAACGCTTGAGCGTGCGGGTGCGTGGCGTCGTACTTGCGCTTGCGCTCAAACTGTGGCATTAGCGACGTCTGGACGCTGCGCTGAGAGCCATTGCTGGATGGGGCCGAGGACAGCGGAGGTGAGGGTGTGGGTGCAGGCCAGGAGACGGTAGTGCCTGTGTCCTCAGAGGGGGGTTGGATCTCAGTGGCAGGTTGGGGCACAGGGGGAGAGGCAGTGGTGCAAACCGGAGGCGTTGAACGGGCATCGTCCCACTTTGTGGGGTGCTTGGCCATCATATGCCTGCGCATGCTGTTGGTGGTGCCTCCCCAGCTGATCTTGGCGCGACAAAGGTTGCACACCACTGTTCGGCGGTCGTCAGGCGTCTCTGTGAAAAACTGCCACACCGTAGAGCACCTTGACCTGTGCAGGGTGGCATGGCGCGAGGGGGCGCTTTGGGAAACAGTTGGTGGATTATTCGGTCTGGCCCTGCCTCTACCCCTGGCCACCGCACTGGCTCTGCCTGTGCCCACACCCTCACTTGGCCCTCCGCGTCCTCGGCCGCATCCACATCCTCTAGGCCTACCCCTACCCCTCAGCATGCTGTATTACCAGTGATTTGATTTCCCAGGCAGGAAAGAAATTGGCGCAAGGCTGCACTCAACCGTAGCTGGTTGCGTCTGATTTTTGTACGTTGTCCACGCAGCACACACGTACACGGAGACCTTAGGACTGACACAGGCAGGCCAAATATAATTTTTTTCCTTTTTAGCTTAGGGAAGGCCCCACTGCGTATATTCAATGAACAAGAAGTTTAATATCTGTGGTGTGGCCCTCAAAAAGTGTCACACAAGTATAGTGTAGCAGAGTTATTAACTCTAGCAGAGCAGGTATTTGCCAGTCAGGAAAGACAATGGCGCTAGGCTGCAGTAAAGCGTAGCTGGTTGCGTCTGATTTTTGTACGTTGTACACGCAGCACACACGTACACGCAGACCTTAGGACTGACACAGGCAGGCCAAATATAATTTCTTTTCCTTTTTAGCAAAGGGAAGACCCCACTGCGTATATTCAATGAACAATACGTTTAATAACTGTGGTGTGGCCCTCAAAAAGTGTCACACAACTATAGTGTAGCAGAGTTATTAACTCTAGCAGAGCAGGTATTTGCCAGTCAGGAAAGACAATGGCGCTAGGCTGCAGTAAAGCGTAGCTGGTTGCGTCTGATTTTTGTACGTTGTACACGCAGCACACACATACACGGAGACCTTAGGACTGACACAGGCAGGCCAAATATAATTTCTTTTCCTTTTTAGCAAAGGGAAGACCCCACTGCGTGTATTCAATGAATAATAAATGTCTTCTGGCCCTGCCTACACAATTCTATCCCTGTAGTATTAATGTCGGGTGCAATGCTCTGCACAGCCGGTTTTGAGAAAAAAAAAAAATATGCAACACTGCTAACAGCAGCCTGGACAGTACTGCACACGGATAGATGTGGCCCTAGAAAGGACCGTTGGGGTTCTTGAAGCCTACACTAACTCCTAACACTCTCCCTGCCTAACCCCCACTTCTGTCCCTATTGCAGGGCGCAATGCTCTGCAAATCCAATTTTGGACAAAAAAAAAAAAAATTACTGTGCTAACACAGTACTGCACACTAGTAGATGTGGCCCTGAGAAGGGCTGTTGGGGTTCTTGAAGCCTACACTGACTCCTATCGCTCTCCCTACAGCAGCACCAGCAGCAGCACTTTCCCTCAGCTAAGTCACAAGGCATGTGTGGCGAGCCGCTGGAGGGACCGATTTATATACTCGGGTGACATCTGATCGCCCCAGCCACTCACAGCAGGGGGGTGGTATAGGGCTTGAACGTCACAGGGGGAAGTTGTAATGCCTTCCCTGTCTTTCAATTGGCCAGAAAAGCGCGCAAACGTCTCAGAGAGGAAACTGAAAGTAACCGGAACACCGCGTGGTACTCGTTACGAGTAACGAGCATCCCGAACACCCTAATATTCGCACGAATATCAAGCTCGGACGAGTACGTTCGCTCATCTCTATTTATTTCCCATGCTCTGTGCATTTGTGTAAAAACGTTTTAGTTTGTGTTCGATTTCTCTTGCTCCTCTACTTTACTTCTGAACTTTTTGCCTTTGTTCTTTCTTTTCACCTCTAATAACAAGGTTCTCAATTGTATTCATTAGCTGTATATTTTTGCCTTCATTGTTCTAGTTTAAAGCTCTCTTGATGAGTGTAGCAAAGCGTCTGCCAAATATATGCTTACCTGTCTTTGAAATCTGTAACCCTTCTCTAGCAAGGAGTCCATCATAAAGTTAATTTATTCCATGGTCTAGAACTCTAAATCTTTAATGATGGAAACTTCAATGTAACCAATGAGGATATAGTTGTAGGGTTTTTATATATTTTAGTTATTTGCATTTTTTATAATTATATGTATTGTTATGCTTTCTATGTGTATAGCGGACATTTTTTTGAAGCCAGACACAGGAGGTATATGACTAATGGCAGGGGCCATCTTCCTGTGGCCTGTTTCTAGTCAACGATATCAGCCATTTTTTTGTAGTCCAACAATTGAAGTTACTATTTTTTTTTTTATGGAAGCTTTGTGTGCTGACTAGAGATGAGCGGGCATACTCGTCCGAGCTTGATGCTCGGGCGAATATTAGGGTACTCGAGATGCTCGTTACTCGAGACGAGCACCACGCGGTGTTCGAGTCACTTCCATTTTCTTCCCAGAAAAGTTTGCGCCGTTTTCTGGCCAATAGAAACACAGGGAAGGCATTACAACTTCCTCCTGTGAAGTTCCAGCCCTATCCCAGCCCCCTGCAGTGAGTGGCTGGCGAGATCAGATGACACCCGAGTATCTAAACTGGGGCCGGCCGCGGCTCGCCACAGATGCACGCTGAGAGACATTAGGGAAAGTGCCGTCCTACTGTAGCTGCTATAGGGAGAGTGTTAGGCTGTTATCTTCATCTTCAAGAACCCCAACGGTCCTTCTTAGGGCCACATCTGACTGTGTGCAGTACTGTTGAGGCTGCTTTTAGCAGTTTTGCACATTTTGAATTTTTTTTGTATATCGGGCGTGCAGACCATAGCGTCCTCAGTCTGCAGTCATTTTACTGAGTATAGGGGCAGTACTGGTGAGGCAGGGTCAGTGGTACAGGGAAAGAGATATACTGGCTATATAGGCAGTGGGCTTTTTCAAAAAAATTGGAAAAAAAAATCTTTGGGCTGCCTGTGACTGTGTTCAGTTTACTGCATGTCTGCTGGGGGTAGTAGTCGCTCATTAATACCCAGCCTTGCGCATAATTTTTTCTGTCTGCACTGTGCTTTTAATAACCACAGTCATCCTCCAACAGGGAAATCCATATACAGGCTATATAGGCAGTGGGCTTTTTCCCAAAAATTGGAAAAAAATACTATATTTGGGCTGCCTGAGACCGTCTTCAGTTTACTGCGTGTCTGCTGGGGGTAGTAGTCGCTCATTATTACCCAGCCAAGCCTGTGACCGTGTACAGTTTACTGCGTGTCTGCTGGGGGTAGTAGCCGCTCATTATTACCCAGCTAAGCGTTACAGCAGGCTTGCGCATAATTGTTTCCTGGCTCTGCTGTGTCCGTTACATGATCGCCGTCATCCCGCCAGAGGGAAAGAGTATACATATATACGCTGCATACGGTGTCTGTCTGGTTTTTCACCTCACCATTTTAAAAAATTGAAGCAAAATACTTAAAGGGGTTGTCCCGAGGCAGCAAGTGGGTCTATACACTTCTGCATGGCCATAATAATGCACTTTGTAATGTACATTGTGCATTAATTATGAGCCATACAGAAGTTATAAAAAGTTTTATACTTACCTGCTCCGTTGCTGGCGTCCTCGTCTCCATGGTGCCGACTAATTTTCGCCCTCCGATGGCCAAATTAGCCGCGCTTGCGCAGTCCGGGTCTTCTTCTTTTCTGAATGGGGCTCCGTATAGCTCCGTGTAGCTCCGCCCCGTCACGTGCCGATTCCAGCCAATCAGGAGGCTGGAATCGGCAATGGACCGCACAGAAGCCCTGCGGTCCATGAAGACAGAGGATCCCGGCGGCCATCTTCAGCAGGTGAGTATGAAGACGCCGGACCGCCGGGATTCAGGTAAGCGCTGTGCGGGTGGTTTTTTTAACCCCTGCATCGGGGTTGTCTCGCGCCGAACGGGGGGGGGGGTTTAAAAAAAAAAAAACCCCGTTTCGGCGCGGGACAACCCCTTTAAGGCCTACCACTGGCCTTTGGCCACTTGACTGGTTCTGCCCTGTGAATTCCAGTAGCTCAGTCATAAGCACCTAGGTCTGACTACAGGCTTGCGCATAATTGTTTCCTGGCTCTGCTGTGTCCGTTACATGATCCCCCTATACTGTGCTCCCCCTATACTGCTGCTAGTGATATGTTACTGGGGCCTGTCTAGACTGCTACTACTACTGAAATGAAACTAATACTGTGCTCCCCCTATACTGCTGCTTCGGAATTGTTACCGGGGCCTGTCTTGACTGCTACTATTACTGAAATGGGCGGTTGGACAGCATGTTACCCAGGAGAAGTGGCAGCGGAGTGCCATGCAGGCAGTGATTGTGCTTTGTTGGAGGTAGTGTGGTGCTTAGCTAAGGTATGCCTTGCTAATGAGGGTTTTTCAGAAGTAAAAATTGTTGGGGGGGGGGGCACTCTTGCCGCTATTGTGGCTTAATAGTGAGACCTGGGAACTGGAGATGCAGCCCAACATGTAGCCCCTCGCCTGCCCTATCCGTTTCTGTGTCGTTCCCATCACTTTCTTGAATTTCCCAGATTTTCACAAATGGAAACCTTAGCAAGCATCGGCGATATACAAAAATGCTCGGGTCGCCCATTGACTTCAATGGGGTTCGTTACTCGAAACGAACCCTCGAGCATCGCGGGAAGTTCGACTCGAGTAACGAGCACCCGAGCATTTTGGTGCTCGCTCATCTGTAGTGCTGACCTATTATTTTTGGATTTAATGTGTAACAAAGCGTGTGCTGCTGGTTGTGAGATGAAACCATTATTTATTACATTGCATCAATTTAACCAGTTGTTCACCTCTAGAATCCTGTTTCATCTCCTTATTCCATGTCCTCTCAATAGGGAATCCCCCACAACCATCACTCTCCTTTTCTTCTTCACAACACTTCTTTTCCTCCATCCAAGAGGATTCTGGGTACTTACTAGACTGTTGTTTCTGGTTAGAGTCATTTCTTGATTGCTCTCCTGCTTGAGAAGCTGGTACTGGTTCCCGAGCAGTATGGCTGCTGTCTGACTCCTGATCCTCCGGCTTCTTTCGATCACTTACTTCCATTCCTCTAGTCCTGCAGGTACACTGGACATTTCTTTTCTTTCAATATTCAGAATTTATTCTGCTCTGTCAAGGAAATCCTCATCTTCCTTAATGAGTTTCAATATATTTGCACATTTTCTCCAATAGAGACAATCTTGCATTTCTGGCAGGTGAAGTTTGGCTTTTTCTCTGCTAGGTCTGTAAGCATATAGCATACATTGCAGCTCACCACATGGATCCTCTCCCTTTCCATGTTTATGTCCACTTCTAAACTTCTAAAAGTCAAGAATTCTTCTAATGATATGTAACCTATAAAATGCTACTAAGTGTAAAGCGACATGCGGTATGACGATGTCCAAGCAGCTATATCCAGCTAAACCCAGCAATCATTCCATTCACTATACTACGTTACACTTACAGACTATGTTACTGTGTTATAGTAACTCATTGCTCTTCCCAGAATGCATTGGGAATATGCAAACTACCCTCCAGGAGCTCCAATTACTGGTGAAATTCATTTTCACCGAGGACCACATCAGCCTTATGTTTGCCCACAAAGGTCCAATTAAAATTGTGCAATAAGGGCTTGCTCACATGAGCATATTTGCGCAGTGTATTATGTGTGCAATATTTGAGTGAATAGAATCTATTGTTTTAAATGGGTGCGTTCATATGAGTACATTTTTTCACATGATGTGCGATCACATGAAAAAATATACGGCATGACCTTTTTATGGTATTATGCACCACAATGAGCCATTGAGACAAATGGGTGGTGGCAAATACACAGTAAATACGCAGAAAAACTGAACATTTGTACACCATTTCAATGAGCCTATCTGCAAACTGTAAAGCACCCAAAAAACACAGAAAGAAGCGCCTACTCTCATGTGAACGAGCCCCAACATTGCCCCCCATAGTGGCCCCAGTAGTACTAGTGACCCCCATAGTAGACCAGTTGTAATAGCAACCCCCTTATTGGCCTCTGGCCGGGCAGCATCCCTACAGGCTTTCTACTCACCCACACTGGAGCAACCTCTGCTGAGTCTGTGACCTTTAACCTCTCACCTTAGTGTCTGTACTGTGTACAGGATGGCGCATGCAGATACTGGAGGAGAGGTCAGCTGTTACAGACTCTGCACTGCCGCCACTGAACCTGCAGGCTTGGTGAGTAGAATTCCTCTTTGGTTTGACGCATGGCCGGTGGGCCACAGAAAATGAGATCGCGGGCTGCATTTGGCTCGCAGGCTTTCTGCTTGACCTTTATTACTAGCATTCCAACCTGGCTGCACTGTCTTATCCACGGCTTATATCATGGCTAACACATAGTGTCACCTTATTGTTGTTCTTTAAGATCCACTACCTTGTAGAAGTCAAGACTAGCTAATTACTATAGTATACACTGACATGCCAAAAGTCCTGGGATAGCAGTATGTAAATTGATAATGAAGTGGTGTTACCTTAGACGACACCTGTATAAGTTGTGAGGTTGAATACCGGCCAGCGTGCTCATGGCGAGGCAATGTGAATTATCAGAATTTGAACAAGGCATGCCAGTGGGTGCCAGATGGATGGGACATTCCATTTCCGAAGGTGACTAGGCATTTAACATTCCTTTATCCACAGTGGAAATATGTCATAGAAGACATTACCATTCGGAGTGGACAGCGCAGTGGTCACCCACAGGTGCTTAACCCCTTAGTGACCGGGCTTTTTTGCTTTTTTCCATTTTTGTTTTTTCCTACTCCCTTTTAAAAAATCGTAGCTCCTTTATTTATCCATCGACGTCGCTGTATGTGGGCTTGTTTCTTGCAGGACGAGTTGTATTTTTCAATGGCACTATTTATTGTACCGTATAATGTACTGAAAAACTTTTTTTAAATTCTTAGCGGAGAGAAATGAAAAAAAAAACGACATTCCACCATCTTTCGGTGCATCCTGTTTCTACGGCGCACAAACTGCAACAAAAACGACCTGATATTTTTATTCTATGGGTCAGTAAGATTACTACGATACCAAACTTATATAGTTTTTTATTTGCTGTAGTACTTGTATTTTTTTTTTAAGATATTTAATTTTCTTCAATTATTTTCTGCGGTCATTTTGTGCGCGCAATAACTTTTTTATTTTTCTGTTGACGTAGTTGTTCAAGGGCTCAATTTTTGCGGGATGTCCTGTAGTTTCTGATAGTATCAATTTGGAATACATACAACTTTTTTATCGTTTTTTATTGCATTTTTTCTGGAAGACAGGGTAACTAAAAAAAGTGTATTTCTGGCATTCTTTTTTTTTTTTTCGGACGACGTTCACCGTGCGGGAAAAATAATGCACTACTTTGATAGATCGGACTTTTGCGGACGCGGCGATACCAAATACATATTTTTATTTTATGATTTAGATTTTTTAGTAATTGATATGGCAAAAGGGGGGTGATTTAAACTTTTATAACTTTTTTTTTTTTTTTACAATTTAAAAAACTTTATTGATCTTTTTTTAAATTTTACTTTGAAGTCCCTCTGGGGAACTTTAACATGCGATGCTTTGATCGCTCCTGCAGTATGACGTAATGCTATAGCATTACGTCATACTGCTTTTTTACAGGCAGTCTATCAAGCCACCCTGTGTAGATGGCTTGATAGGCAGTCTGCTAAGGCAGCCCTGGGGCCATTCATTAGGCCCCCGGCTGCCATAACACCTGCACGGCTCCCCCGATCTCACCGCGGGGTGGGCCGTGCGGGACCCCCAAACAGCGTTCGGGGGGTTTAAATGCCGCTGTCAGAATTGACAGCGGCATTTAAAGGGTTAATAGCCGCGATTGGCCGAACGGCCGAGCGCGGCTATTGCCTGCGGGTGTCAGCTGTAATAAACAGCTGACGCCCGCACTGTATGGAGGGAGATAGCGGCGCTACCTCCCTCCATACACGTCCTGCAGCTGCAGGACGTAAAAACACTATAGGGTGGTCACTAAGGGGTTAATGATCGAGACCAGCAGCATCTGGGTAAAACGGTCTGTGTAAACAGACAAGCGACTCTGACAGAAATCACAAACAAAATCAGCGAAAATGTAAGTCCACATACATTTGAGAAAGACTTTATTATTGAAACGTTACACTATGGAAAAATAAAGTGAAGTTTATTTTGCACCCAAGATACTGTTCTGCTGATATTTTTTGATTCCCGGTAGAAATCATTCTACATTCAATGTAGGAGGTCCAACATGCATATTCTGCAGGTAAGTGCAGCATTCTTTAGCTTCCATGGGATATTGAGGCAGAAGAACCACCACAGTGCTTATGTAAACACCATGACAGCGGACACAGCAACTCATCTGTCTTCATGAGGTTGGTAACTTGACCCTAGAGGACTCAATGAATCACAGTACCAATTGCTTTGGCCTGATGATCGTGTTCATGAATAGCACAGACCCCATGGAGCCATGGACCCCAGTCTACAAGGCACTGTTCAGCTTGGGGGTAGTTCTATACTGGTGCGGGCTGTGTTACCATGGCATAGGTTTGGAATACTGGTCCACCTAAACACATCATTGTCTGATGCCTGCTACGTTTCACTGCTTGGTGATCATTTGTAGCTCCTTTTGACGGAGAGAATCGTCGATGTCTGAGGCTGCGGAGCAAAATACAGGTGAGACAGCGGAAGTGATGTTAGGCAGAAACCAGGAAAGCATGGAGCAGGAACATGGGACGCGTCCGAGCGACATCGGAGCCGCCTAGCCGCCAGGGGAACCAGCTGAGGAGCAGCTGGAGGATCCTTCCAGTGAGAAAAAGAATGGGAAGAGGAGAAGCAGGTCCTGGAGCGACAGCTGGCCTAAGAGAGTGGGCGCCAGTGAGAAAGAAGAAAGGAGCTGGTCCTGACACTGAACCTACGCCTGGTGTGTGATATCATCAGCAGCCCGACAAGGCTGAAGAGGAGCTGTGAGGAAGAAGATTGCTGCTGAGACATGCAGATAAGTATATTCTTAAGTGAGAAAGTGTGAACCAACGGTGGGCACGTGAGTCAGTGTAAGAGAGTGTGAACAAGCGGTGGGCATGTGAGTCAGTGTAACTGAGAATGAGCAGGCAGCTGGAGCGTGAGTGTGATCTAAAATAAAAATGGGCAGATGTAGGTGAGTGTGCGCAAATGGGCGGAGGCACGTGAGTGTGCACGAATTAGCAGAGACACGTGAGTGTGCACAAACAGACGCAGGCATGTGAATGTGCAAGAATGGGCAGAGGCACATGAGGCGTGTGATCTAGTTGTTTTTCGTTTTGCTTTTTTAAAGTGTAGATCCCCACTAGAATGTGCTTCATGCTGTGCACTGCCACCCAGTGTACACCATGTACCACGTATGCAGTCCTCGCACAGCCACGTGCATACTGCTGTATGAGATGTGAGCATATTGTACATTTGGAAGCCCAGATCCTGGATCAAAATGACCAGTTTAAAACACTGAGATCCATTGACACCTTGGAACGGAGTTTGCTGCTCACTGAGCACTCGTTGGGGTAGATGTGGGAGTGAATGGTAGTTTGGGAGAACAGGATGAGCAGGCAGCTAGCTGGGTGACAGAAGGAGGGGTAGAGGGAAGAGAATCAGGGAGGCTAGTCCAGAACTGGCACAACAAGTTTGCAAAGTTGGCAGATGAGGGGAATGCCATTACAGGATTAACACTGCTGCATCATGACATGCCCCCTGACCACCAAGAGGATGGCTGCTCCAATTAGAAGCTAAAGGGGAACACAGGGCAGGCTAGACAGGTCCTAGTAGTGGGGGACTCAATTATTAGGGGGACATAAAGAGCAATCTGCCACAAAGACAGGGATTGTCGAACGGTGTGTTGCCTTCCTGGCGCTTGAGTTTGACACATCACGGATCAGGTTGACAGATTACTGGGAGAGGCTGGTAAAGATCCAGCAGTCATGGTACACATTGACACCAATGACAAAGTCAAAGGTTGATGGATGACCCTTAAAAATGATTTCAGGGATCTAGAATTTAAGCTCAGGGCAAGGTCCTCCAAGGTAGTTTTTTTCTTTGGAAATACTACCTGTACCACGAGCCACACTAGAAAGGCAGAGGGAGATTGGGAAGGTAAACAAGTGGCTCCAGAGTTGGTGTAGGAAGGAGGGATTTGGGTTCCTGGAGAACAGTGCTGACTTTGCGGTTGGCTACGGCCTCTACCGTAGGAACAGGCTGCATCTCAACAGGGAGGGTGCAGCTATGCTGGGGCAGAAGATGGCTAGAAGGTTGGAGAAGTGCTTACACTAGGGACTGGATGAGAGAGCAACAAGAGAAATAGGGGGGAAGACAGTGTAGACAGAGTTCTGGAATTAAGGAATGGAAATGAGGGGTCAAGTAGCACGTGAGTTTAGTACAGTTAGAACTAGCAGAGGGGCAAATAGGACTATAATTAGCATAATGAATATAAAGAATAACAAATACCTTAAGAAAAAGAACAGTATAACTCCTCATCAGCATAGTTTTCATGAGAGGTTGATCATGTCAAACCAACTTGATCAGCTTCTACACCGAATTGAGTCTAGGCTGGACCTGGTAATAAATGGTTTGTACTCTGATTGGGCCACCGTTGCTAGTGGGGTGCCGCAGGTTTCAGTATTGGGCCCCATTCTGTTCAATATGGGCAGGAGAAACGGATATCACCAATAAAAACCTATTTAGAGCACAAACACACTCCAGTCTAGCTCCAACTTTAATAGAAGGGTCCTCTCCTGTAAACCCCCCAATTTGTTCTTTCCAGAGATAATCCATGTGGAGAGACATTTTAGGATCTTTTGGAACGCCTGGTTTACCCCCGCCTTGTAAGCTATCTATTAGAAAACTCTCTTCTCGACCGCCCTTCCCTTTACCCCCCACAGTCCGGCTTCTCACCCTGACACTCGACAGAAACTGCCCTTACAAGGGTGTCAAACCACCTCCTGACAGTCAAATAGAGGGGTGATTACTCCCTACTGATCCTCCTCGACCTCTCCACAGCATTTGACACTGTTGACCACAAACTCTTCCTCAGTATGCTTTGCTCCATTGACCTGAAGGACACTGCTCTCTCCTGTTTCTCCTCCTACTTATCTGACCACTCATTCAGCATCTCCTTTGCTGACTCTACCTCTCCTCCTCTTCCCCTTGCTGTTGGGGTCCCCCAGGGCTCGGTCCTCAGCCACTTCCTTTTCTCCATTTACACAGTCCCTATTGGAAAAACCATCAGGAGATTTGGCCCCCAATACCACCTCTACGCAGACGACACTCAGCTATACACCGCTTCCCGTGACATCTCTGCACCTTTCCTCCAAAACTTGACCAACTGTTTGTTTGCTGTATCTAACACTATGTACTCTCTCTATCTAAAATTAAAGGGGTTGTCCCGCGCCGAAACGGGGTTTTTTTTTTTTCAATAGCCCCCCCGTTCGGCGCGAGACAAACCCGATGCAGGGGTTTAAAAAAAACCAAAAACGGATAGTACTTACCCGAATCCCCGCGCTCCGGTGACTACTTACTTACCTTGCGAAGATGGCCGCCGGGATCTTCACCCTCGGTGGACCGCAGGTCTTCTGTGCGGTCCATTGCCGATTCCAGCCTCCTGATTGGCTGGAATCGGCACACGTGACGGGGCGGAGCTACGAGGAGCAGCTCTCTGGCACGAGCGGCCCCATTCAGAAGGGAGAAGACCGGACTGCGCAAGCGCGTCTAATCGGGCGATTAGACGCTGAAATTAGACGGCACCATGGAGACGAGGACGCTAGCAACGGAACAGGTAAGTGAATAACTTCTGTATGGCTCATAATTAATGCACAATGTACATTACAAAGTGCATTAATATGGCCATACAGAAGTGTATACCCCAACATTGTTTCGCGGGACAACCCCTTTAAACCTCTCTAAAACTCACCTACTGGTGTTTCCACCCTCTACTACCGACTTTATCTTGACATCTCCATCTCAGTGTGTGGCACCTCCATAACTGCCAGACAGCATGCCCACTGTCTTGGGATCATATTCAACGCCTATCTCTCCTTTACTCCAGACATCCAATCTCTGGCACGAACATGTCAGCTGCACTTCCAGAACATCGCAAGAATATGCTCTTTTCTCACCGTGGACACGCTAAAAATGCTCACTGTGGCCCTCATCCACTCTCGGCTCGATTATTGCAACTCGTTGCTGATCGGCCTCCCCTGCGCCAGACTCTCCCCTCTCCAATCTATCCTGAATGTGGCAGCCAGGCTCATCTTTCTGTCCAGCCACTACTCGGACACCTCTGCCTTGTGACGGTCACTGCACTGGCTGCCTGTTAAACACAGAATTCAATTTAAACTCCCTACCTTCATCCATAAAGCCTTCCACAGCGCAGCGCCACCCTACATTGCCTTCCTCATCTCAATCCATCACTCAGCCCGGGTTTTTTGTTCTGCTCACAAAACCAGACTGAGCGCCCCTTTAATTTGAACCTCTCATTCCCACCTCTAAGACTTCTCCAGAGCACCACCAGTCCTCTGGAACGCACTACCAAAGGCTATCCTGGCAATCCATAACTCACAAAACTTCAGGCGTGCTCTAAAAACATACCTCTTCAGGGAGGCATAACATATCTCCTAAACCAAACACCTCTGTACGCCGCCTGATAACATTGCTCCCTGACTTATTGACTGCAATCCCTGCTAGCCACCATCAATTGCCCCTTGCAGTCACACCGTTTCTGCCGTCACACAGCCTAATGTCTGACCATTGTTTATGTGTATAGCATCCCTCACTCTCCACCTTGCCATACCGTGCACATCTCCAGCTCCTTTACCTTCTTTCACCCCTATCACCCCATTACTTGTAGTATGTAAGCTCGTTGGAGCAGGACCCTCACCCCTATTGTTTCCATCAACTGATTACTACATGTAACTGGTTCTGAATTTTTTTAACTCTTGTCTTTATGTACTCCCCTTGTCTTTGTAAGCACTGCGAAATATGTTGGTGCTATACAAATAAAGATTACTATTATTATAACGTCACCCCTATGTGTATATACTAAGGAGAATCTAACGTTCCTCTGTGTATGAACTGAGGAGAATCTACCTTTTATTAGCAAGCATCCCCCCTATACAATGAGACAACAATGTATTGTTTACATAAACCGAATTCTTATCAGCACATGAAACCAGCAAAGAGTCTTTAAAGGACAAGAAAAGGCAAAGACTGGCATTAGAATAACTGCGTTAATAGACTGAACTAGAGACGAGTCAACAGAAACTGATCATTCTTTGCACTTCAAAAGAACACCAGTTTGAACCAAATGGGAATTTTATCATGTGGCAAGACCCTCCTGAGCATGTTTGCTAATTTTCCCTTTAGATTACTTCATCAACACTCCCTGTGAGAATGACCTATCAGCACACAATATGTTGTAATGTATCTGAATGTCATACCTTCTTTTGTTTGAGTTACATACAAGCTCTTTTCTACCAAAATTAAATAAGTTGTCCTTTGGTTTACACACTATGCTGCATGTTATTCATTGGGTTCTCCAAGCTCGTACCAACCATATCTAATAAGGCACCCACAGGATACATAAGAGTGTATTTGCGCTAGCACATGTACAAAAAGTTAAAATATATATATATATATTTTCCCTTCATTTACTCCGCCCCCTGTCCCACCCCTCCCATTGCACAGAACAAGAGCGGAGGAAGAGAGGTCAGCCTGCAAGGGGGGTGGGGAGAATAGAGGGAGGGAGTTTAGCAGCCATGCTGCTAAACTCCCTCCCACCTATGGTCGCTGCTATGGGCTCCCAGAGGAGCCCATGCAGCGGTTGGACATATTCCGGCCAAAACATAGTTCTAGAACTATGTTTTGGGGCTGACGTAAAAACGCTTGGCGCTATATTGGCTTGGCCGGGAGTTTTTACATCTCACAAATATGCCCATGTGATCTGATGCATTGGAATCCAATGCATCAGATCACATGGGCATATCAGTTGGCCATTAAAACGCTGGCTGATATGTGCTCATGTGAAAGAAGCCTTAAGCTGACCTCATCCTACATACTGCAGTCTCTCAGGTAATTAATTAATAGACTGGCTGACTTGGGGTGTCAGCTTTACTCAGACAATGGATTTGGTACCAGTGGACCTCCCACCATCGGTACTACTAGGCATGGGACATACCGGTACTATTTACTAGGCCTACTGCTCTGCTTCTCCTGCAGACTTATACTACCTTTCTTCACTTTACTTAGGGTATAATCCCTATAACCTTGACTCCTCCCTCAATGTTTTCTTCAAAGTAGGGACTTTCCTTGTGGTGTTCTTTACCTTTTCCCTTTTCCTTGGCTATTCTGCTATGTCTGTGTTCTCTAAGACTCTAGTGTTGTTAACCCTCTAACTGCTGCAGCACAATGTTTGGAGAATCAGTCACCACCTAAAGTACAATGTACAGTAATAAAAGTTTTAAGCAAAATAATAGCATATTAAAGCTTAACATCACGTTTATATAAAATCTTCTTCTTGTTTCAAGGTACCACACATGGTGGGAATGATACATCATGCAGGTATGTGACATAATGGAAACGTCATACACACAATATACATATAAGCGGAGGTCCTCATTCATTCTGTAAAGTCTGTCACTGTACCAGCCTCATGTAACAAAGTTTACCAGCAGTACAGGTGAAACCCAAGATGGGGTAGGGCGCTTGAGAGTAGGACACAATGACAACGACCATGTCCAGACGTCAGACAAAAGAAAGTAGGGTGGCAGAATCAATTAGTGCAAAAAATAGAATTAAATTTCATTCTCCCATAATACAGAAAAATGCAGCGACGTTTCGACCTGCAGTCAGCTCTTTGTCAAGCTCTGCGATTTAGGGTACCTTTTTATATGAGACAACTGTCTAATGCATAAGCGCCCCAAAGCAATCCCATGAACTACCACTCAACTACTGACTACCTATAGTCATTCAAGTGAATGGAGGCAGAGCTGGCAGGAATCAATCTATCCATCCACAGTAAATAGGCAGTTGATCAAACAATGAGCGGCTCCTGTTTACATGGCCCAACAGTCGCTTTGTTTTCAGTTCCGCTAAAAATGAACTGACTCGGACATGTGAGCGAGTTGTCAGCAGCCGCTTGTACAAAGGAAGATTATCACCCAAATTCATTGTTTCCAGTTTGGGCAATGATGCTGAAACGATACCTTTAGTTTCTCTGGCTTTTCTTGCACTTCACTTGTGTCAGGAGGCTGCAGGACCAGCAGACCTTCATGTACAGGAAGCATTTAGCTTTTTCACATGCTTACGACCAGCTGCAGAATCGCTTAGCGGAACATCTAACAAATGTTTCCATTAGCAGTATATTCATTTATCAAAATACATCAAGTCTGTCCGTAAATTGGGACCTGCTGGGTGTCTGCTATTTAAAATCATAATCCACTCTGTCAACTGACCCATCTTCCCCGATCGCCACACTCCGCTGTCAGGAACACATGACAAATTTAAAGTGATGCTCCATGTGAAAGTGTTTTGTTGCAGCTGATGATTGTTGGCTACTAGAATGATAGTGTCAAAAATATGTTCCTGATGCGTCTATACAAACGGCCATACAGCCGCCATACTGAATATTGTACGGGTATATGTGATTACATATAGACGTGTTGTCGCACAGTTTATAAAAGTGATTTTATTAACCCTTTAACGACTACTTATACGTAGTTTTATGACAGTTGTTACAGGGATTTATGCTGATGCATGTGCTTTTCTACAGCGCTGTATCATAAGCCTGGCATGGGTTACTCGTGTCAGGGGGACCTGGTGCTCAGCTGTCAGATGATAGCCTACCAGTTTCTCTAACAGCCGGGACTTGAGAAACCTCTGATCTTAGTTGTTTAACCCTTTACATGCCATGGTCAAGGCAACATAGCATGTAAAGAGCTGATAGAGGGAGGGGGAGCAATGGAATCATGGGGTCCCCATGGGTTGCTGTGGCACCCAGAGAATGAAGATGTCCTCCGGGTCTGCCAGCTACAGTGGTCTATGAAACTCTGCCTCTAGCTGAGTTTCATAGGCTATATTATACACTACTATACTTAAGGGTGCATTCACACGACCGTATATCGGCTGGGTTTTCACTCCCAGCCGATATACGGTGTCCCTCTCTGTAGGGGGAGGAGGCTGGAAGAGCCAGGAGCAGTGCACTGAGCTCCCGCCCCTTTCTCTGACTCCTCTCCACCCCCTCTCCACCCCTCTGCACTATTTGCAATGAGAGGAGGCAGAACGGGGTGGGGCTAAGTTTCGTGAAATAGCTCCGCCACTGCCCCGCCTCTCCTCGTTGAAAATAGTGCAGGGGGTGGAGAGGAGTCAGAGAAAAGGGCGGGAGCTCAGAGCACTGCTCCCGGCTCTTCCAGCCTCCTCCCCCTGCAGAGAGAGACGCCGTATATCGGCTGGCGTGAAAACCCAGCCGATATACAGTTGTCTGAATCCACCCTCAGGGCTTATTTAGACGACCGTATATCGGCTTGGTTTTCACGCCGAGCCGATATACGGTGGCCTTGTCTGCGGGGGGGGGGGTGGAAGAGCCAGGAGCGGGAACTGAGCTAAATCCTGCCGCTTAGCTCCGCCTCCGTCCCGCCCCTCCTATTGCAAATAGTGGCAAGGGGCAGAAGCTCAGTTCCTGCTCCTGGCTCTTCCAACTTCGCCCCCTGCAGACAAGGACATCGTATATCGGCTCGGCGTGAAAACCGAGCCGATATACGGTCGTCTAAATAAGCCTTCAGTATAACAGTGTATTATAAAAACAATCAAGTGAAATTCAAGTCCCCTAGTGGGACAAAAGTAAAAAGTGAAAAATTAGAAAAAAATAAAATACAAAAAAATAAAAAACACACATTAGTACATTAAAAAGTACACAATAAACACCACAAATTTGGTATTGCCAAATTTATAACAACTCAAGCTAGTACATTATTTAACCCTCACAGTGCAAGCTGTAAAAAAAATACAAAAAACATGGCAAAAATACTTATTTTATGTATTTCGTCTTACAAAAAATGGAATAGAAACCAATTAAAAAAGTCTTATGGGTTAACAAATGGCACCATTAAATAGTACAACTCGTCCCACAGATAAAAACACTCACAGTACTGTTGATGAAAATAGAAAAATGTTAGAGGTCTTTGAATGCAGGATTTAGAGATGAGCGAACGTACTCGTCCGAGCTTGATACTCGTTCGAGTATTAGCGTGTTCGAGATGCTCGTTACTCGAGATGAGTACCACGCGATGTTCGAGTTACTTTCACTTTAATCTCTGAGACGTTAGCACTAGAGATGAGCGAACGTACTCGTCCAAGCTTGATATTCGTGCGAATATTAGGGTGTTCGGGATGCTCGTTACTCGTAACGAGCACCACGCGGTGTTCCGGTTACTTTCAGTTTCCTCTCTGAGACGTTAGCGCGCTTTTCTGGCCAATTGAAAGACAGGGAAGGCATTACAACTTCCCCCTGTGACGTTCAAGCCCTATACCACCCCCCTGCTGTGAGTGGCTGGGGCGATCAGATGTCACCCGAGTATAAAAATCGGCCCCTCCCGCGGCTCGCCACACATGCCTTGTGACTTAGCTGAGGGAAAGTGCTGCTGCTGGTGCTGCTGTAGGGAGAGCGTTAGGAGTCAGTGTAGGCTTCAAGAACCCCAACGGCCCTTCTCAGGGCCACATCTACTAGTGTGCAGTACTGTGTTAGCACAGTATTTTTATTTTTTTTTGTCCAAAATTGGATCTGCAGAGCATTGCGCCCAGCAATAGGGACAGAAGTGGGGGTTAGGCAGGGAGAGTGTTAGGAGTTAGTGTAGGCTTCAAGAACCCCAACGGTCCTTTCTAGGGCCACTTCTATCCGTGTGCAGTACTGTCCAGGCTGCTGTTAGCAGTGTTGCATTTTTTTTTTTTTTCTCAAAACCGGCTGTGCAGAGCATTGCACCCGACATTAATACTACAGGGATAGAATTGTGTAGGCAGGGCCAGAAGACATTTATTATTCATTGAATACACGCAGTGGGGTCTTCCCTTTGCTAAAAAGGAAAAGAAATTATATTTGGCCTGCCTGTGTCAGTCCTAAGGTCTGCGTGTACGTGTGTGCTGCGTGTACAACGTACAAAAATCTGACGCAACCAGCTACGGTTTACTGCAGCCTTGCGCCATTGTGTATCCTGACTGGCAAATACCTGCTCTGCTAGAGTTAATAACTCTGCTACACTATACTTGTGTGACACTTTTTGAGGGCCACACCACAGATATTAAACTTCTTGTTCATTGAATATACGCAGTGGGGTCTTCCCTAAACTAAAAAGGAAAAGAAATTATATTTGGCCTGCCTGTGTCAGTCCTAAGGTCTGCGTGTACGTGTGTGCTGCGTGTACAACGTACAAAAATCTGACGCAACCAGCTACGCTTTACTGCAGCCTAGCGCCATTGTCTTTCCTGACTGGCAAATACCTGCTCTGCTAGAGTTAATAACTCTGCTACACTATACTTGTGTGACACTTTTTGAGGGCCACACCACAGATATTAAACTTCTTGTTCATTGAATACACGCAGTGGGGTCTTCCGTTTGCAAAAAAAGCGAAGACATTATATTTGGCCTGCAGGCTTGCGCCAATTTATTTCCTGCCTGGGAAATCAAATCACTGGTAATACAGCATGCTGAGGGGTAGGGGTAGGCCTAGAGGACGTGGACGTGGCCGAGGACGCGGAGGGCCAAGTCAGGGTGTGGGCACAGGCCGAGCTCCTGATCCAGGTGTGTCGCAGCCGACTGCTGCGTGATTAGGAGAGAGGCACGTTTCTGGCGTCCCCACATTCATCGCCCAATTAATGGGTCCACGCGGGAGACCTTTATTAGAAAATGAGCAGTGTGAGCAGGTCCTGTCCTGGATGGCAGAAAGTGCTTCGAGCAAGCTATCATCCACCCACAGTTCTGCGCCGTCCAGTGCTGCAAATCCGAATCCTCTGTCTGCTGCTCCTCCTTCCTCCCAGCCTCCTCACTCCACTACAATGACACCTGCTCAGGAGCGGGAACACTCCCAGGAACTGTTCTCGGGCCCCTGCTTAGATTGGGCAGCAGCGGTTCCTCTCCCACCAGAGGAGTTTATCGTCACTGATGCCCAACCATTCGAAAGTTCCCGGGGTCCGGGGGAAGAGGCTGGGGACTTACGCCAACTGTCTCAAGAAGTTTCTGTGGGTGAGGAGGACGATGACGATGAGACACAGTTGTCTTGCAGTGAGGTTGTAGTAAGGGCAGTAAATCCAAGGGAGCAGCGCACAGAGGATTCGGAGGAAGAGCAGCAGGACGATGAGGTGACTGACCCCACCTGGTGTGCAACGCCTACTCAGGACAGGTCTTCAGAGGGGGAGGCAAGGGCATCAGCAGGGCAGGTTGCAAGAGGCAGTGCGGTGGCCAGGGGTAGAGGCAGGGCCAGACCGAATAATCCACCAAGTGTTTCCCAAAGCACACCCTCGCGCCATGCCACCCTGCAGAGGCCGAGGTGCTCTAAGGTCTGGCAGTTTTTCACAGAGACGCCTGACGACCGACGAACAGTGGTGTGCAACCTTTGTCGCGCCAAGATCAGCCGGGGAGCCACCACCAACAGCCTCACCACCACCAGCATGCGCAGACATATGATGGCCAAGCACCCCACAAGGTGGGACGAAGGCCGTTCACCGCCTCCGGTTTGCAACGCTGCCTCTCCCCCTGTGCCCCAACCTGCCACTGAGATACAACCTCCCTCTCAGGACACAGGCACAACCGTCTCATGGCCTGCACCCACACCCTCACCTCCGCTGTCCTCGGCCCCATCCACCAATGTCTTGCACCGCACACAGTCCAGCCGTCGCTAGCGCAACTGTTGGAGCGCAAGCGCAAGTACGCCGCCACGCACCCGCACGCTCAATCGTTAACCGTCCACATAGCCAAATTTATCAGCCTTGAGATGCTGCCGTATAGGGTTGTGGAAGCGGAGTCCTTCAAAGCTATGATGGCGGCGGCGGCCCCGCGCTACTCAGTTCCCAGTCGCCACTACTTTTCCCGATGTGCCGTCCCAGCCCTGCACGACCACGTCTCCCGCAACATTGTACGCGCCCTCACCAATGCGGTTAGTGGCAAGGTCCACTTAACTACGGACACGTGGACAAGCACAGGCGGGCAGGGCCACTACATCTCCCTGACGGCACATTGGGTGAATTTAGTGGAGGCTGGGACAGAGTCAGAGCCTGGGACCGCTCACGTCCTACCCACCCCCAGAATTGCGTGCCCCAGCTCGGTGGTGGTATCTGTGGCGGTGTATGCTTCCTCCACTAAACCACCCTCCTCCTCCTCCTCCTACGCAACCTCTGTCTCGCAATCAAGATGTGTCAGCAGCAGCAGGACGTCGCCAGCAGTCGGTGTCGCGCGGCGTGGCAGCACAGCGGTGGGCAAGCGTCAGCAGGCCGTGCTGAAACTACTCAGCTTAGGAGATAGGAGGCACACGGCCCACGAACTGCTGCAGGGTCTGACAGAGCAGACCGACCGTTGGCTTGCGCCGCTGAGCCTCCAACCGGGCATGGTCGTGTGTGACAACGGCCGTAACCTGGTGGCGGCTCTGCAGCTCGGCAGCCTCACGCACGTGCCATGCCTGGCCCACGTCTTTAATTTGGTGGTTCAGCGCTTTCGACTGCTGTGCGACGTGCCCACACGGTGGAACTCTACGCTCCACATGTTGGCCAGGCTCTATGAGCAGCGTAAAGCTATAGTGGAATACCAACTCCAACATGGGTGGCGCAGTGGGAGTCAGCCTCCTCAATTCTTTACAGAAGAGTGGGCCTGGTTGGCAGACATCTGCCAGGTCCTTGGAAACTTTGAGGAGTCTACCCAGATGGTGAGCGGCGATGCTGCAATCATTAGCGTCACCATTCCTCTGCTATGCCTCTTGAGAAGTTCCCTGCAAAGCATAAAGGCAGACGCTTTGCGCTCGGAAACAGAGGCGGGGGAAGACAGTATGTTGCTGGATAGTCAGAGCACCCTCCTGTCTATATCTCAGCGCGTCGAAGAGGAGGAGGAGCAGGAGGAGGATGAGGAGGAGGGGGAAGAGACAGCTTGGCCCACTGCTGTGGGTACCCATGCTGCTTGCCTGTCATCCTTTCAGCGTGTATGGCCTGAGGAGGAGGAGGAGGATCCTGAAAGTGATCTTCCTAGTGAGGACAGCCATGTGTTGCATACAGGTACCCTGGCACACATGGCTGACTTCATGTTAGGATGCCTTTCTCGTGACCCTCGCGTTACACGCATTCTGGCCACTACGGATTACTGGGTGTACACACTGCTCGACCCACGGTATAAGGAGAACCTTTCCACTCTCATACCCGAAGAGGAAAGGGGTTCGAGAGTGATGCTATACCACAGGACCCTGGCAGACAAACTGATGGTAAAATTCCCATCCGACAGCGCTAGTGGCCGAAGGCGCAGTTCCGAGGGCCAGGTAGCAGGGGAGGCGCAGAGATCAGGCAGCATGTACAGCACAGGCAGGAGAACACTCTCTAAGGCCTTTGACAGCTTTCTGGCTCCCCAGCAAGACTGTGTCACCGCTCCCCAGTCAAGGCTGAGTCGGCGGGAGCACTGTAAAAGGATGGTGAGGGAGTACGTAGCCGATCGCACGACCGTCCTCCGTGACGCCTCTGCCCCCTACAACTACTGAGTGTCGAAGCTGGACACGTGGCCTGAACTCGCGCTGTATGCCCTGGAGGTGCTTGCTTGTCCTGCGGCTAGCGTCTTGTCAGAGAGAGTGTCTAGTGCGGCTGGGGGAAACCACTGTCAACCGACAGTGCCGACAGGCTTACACTCATCAAGATGAACAAAGCCTGGATTTCACAAGACTTCTCTTCTCCACCAGCGGACAGCAGCGATACCTAAACAATACGTAGGCTGCACCCGCGGATGGAAGCATTGTTCTCTATCACCATCAAAAACATGGACCTTTTAGCTTCATCAATCTGTGTATAATATTCATCCTCCTCCTCCTGCTCCTCCTCCTGAAACCTGACGTAATCACGCCGAACAGGCAATAATTCTCAGTCATATAATTTTTGTAAACAATTTGTATACGTTTCAATGCTCATTAAAGCGTTGAAACTTTCACCTGAACCAATTTTTATTTTAACTGGGCTGCCTCCAGGCCTAGTTACAAATTAAGCCACATTAACCAAAGCGATTAATGGGTTTCACCTGCCCTCTTGGTTGGGCATGGGCAATTTTTCTGACGTACATTAGTACTGTTGGTACACCAATTTTTTGGGGCCCTCGCCTACAGTGTAATCCAATTAATTTTTGGCCCACCTGCATTAAAGCTGACGTTACATCAGCTGTGCTGGGCAATGCAATGGGATATATTTATGTACCGCCGGTGGCTTCCTGGCACCCACCCATGCTGTGGGTCCACAGGGAGTTGTAACTGCATGTGTCCACTTCTAAAGAACCCCAGTGTGACTGGGGCATGCAGTGTGGGCCGAAGCCCACCTGCATTTAATCGGACGTTACCTCAGCTGTGATGGGCACTGCAATGGGATACATTTATGTACAGCCGGTGGGTTCCAGGGAGCCACCCATGCTGTGGGTGCACACGGAATTCCCATTGCGGAGTTGTACCTGCCTGTGACTATTTATAAAAAACCGCGGTCTGACTGGGGCATGCAGACACCTTGACAGAATGAATAGTGTGTGGCACATAGGTTCCCCATTGCTATGCCCACGTGTGCAGCTCCTGATGGCGGTGGCACAGGATTATATTTCTCATTGTTTCTGTACATCATTGTGGGCTATCGCCCCGCCACTTTTAAAGAGGGTCGCTGCCTAGCCGTGCCAACCCTCTGCAGTTTGTGCCTGCGGTTCCTCCTCATGGCAGACGCACTTATAAATAGACATGAGTGTGGCTTGGCATGAGGGCAGCTGAAGGCTGCGCAGGGACAGTTTGGTGTACGCTGTGGACACTGGGTCGTGCGGGGAGGGGGGGGGGGTTGGGCAGCATGTAACCCAGGAGAAGTGGCAGCGGAGTGTCATGCAGGCAGTGATTGTGCTTTGTTGGAGGTAGTGTGGTACTTAGCTAAGGTATGCATTGCTAATGAGGGCTTTTCAGAAGTAAAAGTTGTTGGGAGGGAGGGGGCCCACTCTTGCCGGTATTGTGGCTTAATAGTGGGACCTGGGAACTTGAGATGCAGCCCAACATGTAGCCCCTTGCCTGCCCTATCCGCTGCTGTGTCGTTCCCATCACTTTCTTGAATTGCCCAGATTTTCACAAATGAAAACCTTAGCGAGCATCGGCGATATACAAAAATGCTCGGGTCGCCCATTGACTTCAATGGGGTTCATTACTCGAAACGAACCCTCGAGCATCGCGATAATTTCGTCCCGAGTAACGAGCACCCGAGCATTTTGGTGCTCGCTCATCTCTATTAGTTATTCAAAAAATCAAAAGGTAATAAAAGTTTTTTAAAAAACAAACCTTTCACATACCTTTGTACCATTTACAGTACTTATAGTAAAAAATCTAAATAAAAGACAAACAAAGATTTGGTATTACTATATGCATAGAAGTACTATCCATCAAAGTCACGCATTATTTTTTAATGACAAATCCCCTTTAAGTATACCTGAAGCAGCTAATGAAGCCAATGAATAGTTGCATCAGGTGTGCTTGAGACAACACCTGATCTGCAAATGTGGTGATTTTATTATGAGGGATTCTATTCAGGGGATGAATAATTTTAAGACTGCAGTAGTCAATAAAAGTGGTATTTTGTGTTGAATGTGGGGAAACCACTTGTTATATTAGTTGTGTTGAGCTACTTAAATTGTTTTTGCTACAGTTGAAAGTTTGTAAATTTGACAAATAAACCAAATTCATGATGGGGGTTAAATAATTTTGATTGCAACTGTACACAATGTACAAAACAAACATTCTCGTTGATATCTAGTGCCCCATTCACCACCATACATAGAAGACTAATGTTATAGAGAATACTCCTGAATGACATATAATAGAATACTCATTACTAGGGTAAACTCAAAAGGCCCTACATTGCTGAGCCACACTATTCTCCACTTAAAGGGCCAATAGCATTAAACTAAAGCATGAGGGTGGTGTGGCTATGAGGCCAGCGTGTGGCATGAGTGCAGCTGAAGGCTGCGCAGGGACACTTTGGTGTGCGCTGTGGACACTGGGTCGTGCGGGGGGGGGGGGGGGGGGGTTGGGCAGCATGTAACCCAGGAAAAGTGGCAGCGGAGTGTCATGCAGGCAGTGATTGTGCTTTGTTGGAGGTAGTGTGGTGCTTAGCTAAGGTATGCATTGCTAATGAGGGCTTTTCAGAAGTAAAAGTTGTTGGGAGGGGGGGGCACTCTTGCCGCTATTGTGGCTTAATAGTGGGACCTGGGAACTTGAGATGCAGCCCAACATGTAGCCCCTCGCCTGCCCTATCCGTTGCTGTGTCGTTCCCATCACTTTCTTGAATTGCCCAGATTTTCACAAATGAAAACCTTAGCGAGCATCGGCGATATACAAAAATGCTCGGGTCGCCCATTGAATTCAATGGGGTTTGTTATTCGAAACGAACCCTCGAGCATCGCGATAATTTCGTCCCGAGTAACGAGCACCCGAGCATTTTGGTGCTCGCTCATCTCTAGCAGGAATACATTTTTAAAAAAGTGACAAAGTGGCAAAAAAAAACATCTCTCTTGTATATGACTCCATTGAAAAGAATGGGGTTTATGTTCATGCAAGATTTGTGTGCCTTGGAACACACAAATGTTGCGTGCGTTTCTCTGTGTGAAACCAGCCTTTCCCTTTAGTATTGTCTCTATTCCAATTGGCTGTTCAGTTTTGACACTCAGACTATACTTTGTGCCTACGTTTTCTCTTTCTTGATTTGTCCCCTATCGTTGAGCTGTGAAAGTAATAGACAATAACTGTAATGCTAAGTGCCTTCAAGTGAGAGATTGTAACTGCAAAGCTGTGTGTAAAGAGATCAACCACTAAGTCCCGTGCCCAGTGGAGAAAGTAACCCCCAACTTGTACCTATTATGCCTGTAACTATTAGGCTCCGTACCTTCTGTAGAGTCAAGGCATTCAGGTCTATTGCTATATGCCCACCTCCATTACTAAGTCATCCTTAAAGGGGTTGTACCGCAAATCAAAGTAAAGTTAAACACTTCTGTATGGCCATATACATGCACTTTGTAATATACATCGTGCATTAAATATTGGCTATACAGAAGTTATATACTTACCTACAGGGGGTCCCCCCCACCCCCACCCCTGTGTTGGCGTCCCCGTCTCCCTGGCGCCGACCGAATCCTTCTCCTGGCTCGAATAGATGCGCTTGTGCAGTCTTTCTCTTCTGTCCCGTGGACGCGCCGCTCCAGCGTGCTCACGCCGCACAGGTCGTCTGCGCATGCCAGTTTGAAAAGAAAGCGGGAGGATGAGTCCTGCTCTATTTTTTTGCAATTAGGACTAACTACATGTGAGAAACGCTGCGTTTTTTTTAACGTGAATGTCAATGGGACTTTCTAATGTTAAAAATGCATCGCACAAAAATCGGAAAGCACAAACTTGTGATGTGTTTTTAACATTATAATTTCCCATTGACATTTGCATTAAAAAACGCAGCATTATCACAGCGTTAAACAAAAAACGCAAGTGTGTGTGAGCCTGTAGTATTAGCGCCTGAGAAAACTGCTAGTTGTAACAAAACTACTGAAGTCAATGGTTTTGTTTCATCCCGTAGCGGGACTAAATCACACCCATGTGTTTAAGCCCTTAAAGTGAACCTTCCCTTCCCAAGCACTGAAAATTCTTCTATTTGAAATGTGCCCTTTTTGTGGTTATTACATGGCCATTTTTAAAAACTGCCTTTTGTCTTATGTATAAGGAAAAATGCGTAATAAATGCCTAAAGAGTTCTCTTACTGAGGACTAGCAATGTTGGCCGTTGTCTCATCGTCCGTTGTGATGTAAATGCATTCATCACGAAACACCTAATAGAGTGTATGTTGTTAAGAAAACTGAGGCTGATGTTCAGTAATAGATTCACTACATTCCAAGTTCCTTAAAACTATAACGATTGATTGTAGTCCTTTGCCTTAGACATAATTCATCCTGACTACTCTAATTGCTTACTTGAGTTTTGCCTGCATTTGTATTCATCAGCACCTCATTTGCATTATATCACCTGAAATGTGATGCAATTAAGTCAGAGGCCTGGCAACTTGCTGACTTCTTCTTCTATTAGTTAAATTTCCAAACAACCATAGAGAATATCTGCCAAAAACAGTCCTGTAGCTGTGAATGACAAGTCAGTTATAAAATAAAAATATATCTTTTGAGAAAAAATCTGATGCAGTTCTCTGCTGTGATGGAAATGTGGTGAAGTTCCCTACAGCCACTAGATAGACCAGGTCTTTAGAGAGAAAATGACTGTTCCACTTCCCATTGCACCTGTTTGCGTAAACATATGCTAATTTGTATGTTTTCAGGTATCCAAATTAATAGCTAATGCCCAAACATCGAGGAAGTGTACAAATCACACACAATTGAATGTGTCATCTGATTTATCCAGCAAATCGCAGATATTTTATATAATGACTTTTCAAACGAGGCTAGAACATGCCTCACTTGTAATAATTATAATCTATTATAATTCATTTATTATTATTAGTTACTAAGGGCTTAGTCACATGGGCGCATAGGCACCCGTACACGGGTGCCGATGCGCCCGTGTGACTGAGCCCTTACTGCAGGAAGAAGACGGCCGTACTTCAAGATGGACGACTCCCCGCAGCGCTGAAGAAGGAGAGAGGAGGTGAGCCGGCGATGGGGAGGGAAGGGGGAGACAGCTTAGCAGAGATAAACTGTCTCCCCACGCCCAACGGCATTGTGGCCCCGGTGTATATGCACCAGGCCTGTGCCGTTTGAACAGGTGCACAAACTGTAGATTTGTGTGCCTGTTCACGCTTTTTTACGGCACCAGCAGACAAATGTAAAAGCTCATACACCCATGTGAATAAGCCCTCAATCTTATAGATAATTACTTTTAATTAGAGCTCTTTTGCAGGAACATAAATACACAGCAAATTAAACCCATTGGTTTCAAATGGTTTCTTCACATATGTATATTTATGTAGCATATTTCCATATAATGCACCAAAATAACCCATATTAAACATAATCAATGGAGCATGTTTGCACTTTTTTACAACTGAAATACACCTATGAATGAGCCCTAATTTTACTGGAGATTAGGGCTACACGGTGGCTTTGGCCACAAGAGGGGTCGTGCACTCAAAGATTGCTGTGTAGGACTGCAAAATTGCACTGCCATTGAATTCAGTGAACGCAGCATGCCCTATTTCTCTGCGTTCATTACAGGGCCTTCTATGGGTTTCATATCAAAACACTGCCCCACGCCGCCATTGTGAGAGGGCAGCGTTTCGAAATGTAGGCTCGCTCTGAACAGAGTGGGGAATGTGAGAAAAATAAATTATGCGTCGTGCGCCCATGACATCATATTCCAAGACATGCGCAGTACATATCTGGCTGAAACACGATGTCTGCCCTAAGGACCTCTGAAATACCTAATTAGTTGCTATAGGTACTTATGTCACTTTTCCATTGCAGTAGAAGAGTAGTGTAGCGTACAGGAGTTATAGACTCCACAATAACAGTGTGGGTATCTCCTTAATGTATGTATGACTTTAAGAGACTAAAGTTTGGTTGTATTGTCACTCACTCTAGGCTTGAAAACCCCGTCCTAGCCTGAAGGTGGTTTAGCTAGCTAAGAGAGAGTTGTCCTGGGGTGGGGGAATAAGACTTGTGCAGGGGTTGGCTTAGAGAGAACAGATAAAAGAGAGGGGAAGCGGTTGGAGAAGGAAAGTGGAAGAAAGTAGAGAAGTAACATCAGGAGGAAAACAATGTGGTGAGAAGGAGCAAAAGTGTGACTACAAATGCAGTATTGTTTAACCCCTTAAAGCTACAGAACATACAGTTACGTTATGCAGCTTCGGGGTATGTATGAAGGAATATCGTGTCTGCCAGCTGTTTCTTACAGGAAAAAAACGAAAATGGAAAAAAAGGACCATGTCCTTAAGGCGTTAAAGAGAAAAGCATTAGTTTAAGCAAACACAGAGACAAGAAAGAACAGCTTAATCAAATAGTAACTAAAAGAGAAGAAAAGGAAATATTCAGATTTAAAGGAATAGAAGATAAAGAAAGAGAGAAGCATGAGGGTAAAGCACAGGGGATAGAAAGGAATACTGTGCTTTCCACTTGATAAAGAGTCCTAGCATACGGATAAGATTTCTGTACTTAATGCCTGCATATTAAATGGAAATGTATAGCTACCTCAAGTAACAAAGTAATGTGAAATGTATGACGTTGTTGAAGCTGCTCGTCTGTGAATAAATTGTCCTACTGATTCAAAGGTAAATTCTGCCTCCTGCAGTCTCTTCTCACCACCGTAACATCTGCACTGAGGTACCACACTACACTCCAGGGAAAAGCACCAGTTCCTTTTATTTTATTTTTTCCATTTGTATTATTATTTTCTCTGGCACAGGTCTCGGCCTGTATACAGACTGGTGTCACAAACTTGACAAATTATCATCTTACTCTATCTGACTCCACAGGTAGCTCAAAGAGCCCTAAACAAAATTATTATTTTTTAACTGCACACCGCCTTCCGCTGATGAGGGAAAGCAGAGGAGCCACTATGTCCTCTACCCCCCCCCCCCCCCCACCACCACCACCACCACCTATTCATCCCAGCCGCAGTCTGGTTTGTTGCACTAGAATCTCACACAATTGGCCCTTTAAGTGGAGAATAGTGGTTGCTCAGCAACATGTGGGTCTTTTGAGTTTACTCTAGTAATGAGTATTATATTATATGTCATTTAGAAGGATTCTCTAAAAACATTAGTCTCCTATTTATGCAGATTTTTTTAAATCAAAAAAGAACAATGTAATCTTGTAAGAGACTTGTGATTTCCATTCTACAATAGAGGCTGTGCAGCCCTTGCCTTGCAGTATTACTCCAGGCAAAAAAAGCAGCTCATTGCTGCAGTCATGGAGTGCTACAAACACCCAAAGTTTCCTTTATCTGAACGGAGCGGAGATCCCCTTTATACTAGGCAGGAATGGAAGCCACCAGCAAGTCAGTACAGGAAATCTGACATATAGTATCCTATCACAGCTTCACATAATGTTACAATGATGACTACTCCCTGCAGGACACAGAGGACAGCACTAATGATGAGTCTTCGGCAGCTGATACTGTAATTCCTCATTGTTATATGTGTCAGGATCCATGAAGTATGGTTTCCAATGCCCCATTTACACGGGTCAAGCTGTGGTGCAAATGATGCCCGACACGCGTCCCAGTGATGCTGTTACACAGGAGCTGGTATCTCTGGCATAGGCATACAGCGCGACCAGCATGGTGGTGGAGCGGCCGGGAAGCGCTATCCCCCCACCCACCTCCATTCACAGTTAGCAGACAGATATTCAGAAGTGACCGCCTGCTGTTTACACTGAATGGCATGTTGTTAATTTTTTTGCATGCATTTACACAGGACGATTATCATTTAACTTTCTGCGGACCCGCGGGAATTTGAACGATTCTGAATGCTGATTGTCCCATGTAAATGGGCCATAACTGCAGGGATGAAACATGTACCACTGTGAGCGGCGTAGTTGTGCACATATCCTAATATCCATGTACGGAAAGGTCATTAAAGGGCCTGCTTTCTGGGTTGTGTTTTGCAGTCTGACTCCTGTTCTGTCTGGGTTCTGTCTTCCTCTCTGCCCGGGGTCTATTTCTGACCTTATTTTCTGTATGAGGCTTCTTGCAAATCTGCATCTGTTCTTACGTTTACTTTCTGTCCTGCATCTGTCTGTGTGCCAGCCCCACCTGGTTCCGTGTAGTACACCTTCAGGGGTAGTCATGCCTGAGGTTCCAGCGTGGGGCTGCCTTTATCAAGGCGATCGTTCTGCTTATAGTTAGGGTCCTGCCATCTTCCCTGTAGCCAAGGGTCAGTCTCCCTTCCTGTACTTTGAGTTCTGTCTATGCCCTCCCATTTCTGCCTGTACTCCTGTATCTGGGTTGGTTTTGTATTTCTGTATTTAAAAATGCAAGGTTCTTGGTATATAATTTGATCAAATCATATTGGTCCAGCTACCTATGTCTGTTAGGGAATAATTTTTTATTTAAACGGATTTAGTGGATCTACTAGACCAACCCACCAGGGCTGAAGACAGTCCTGGAGTGGTTGGTAGCTGACTCCTCAGATAGGCAGACTATAGTCAGAAATAAAGAACCTACCCAGATACAGGAGTACTGACAGAACTGGGAGGGCATAGACAGAACACAGGAAGGGAGACTGACCGTTGGCTGTAGGGAAGATGGCCAGACCCTACCTATAAGCGGAGCGACCACCTCGATAAAGGAGGCCCTGTACTAGAACCTCGGGCCTAACTATCCCTAAAGGTGTAATACACTGAACCAGGTGAGGCTGGCACACAGACAGATGCAGGACAGAAAGTAAATGTGAGAACAGATGCAGATTTGCAAGAAGCCTCATATAGAACAGAAGGTCAGAAATAGACCCCGGGCAGAGAGGAAGACAGAACCCAGACAGAACAGAAGTCAGACTGCAAAACACAACCCAGAGAGCAGGCGAGCATAGCTGACACAGACAGAATGACCAGTGAGGCTGATTGTCAGGAAGTGACAAACAACAATTCAAAGACAACCAGGAAGTGCATCAGCTCACCTTAAATAGGGAAGTAATGCCTAATTAACCCCACAGGTGAACTGAGAGGCAGAGGCCTGGTTAACCCTGTCAGCGCAGGACAGAAGCAGAAAGGAAGTGCAGAGACCTTACAATACCTACCTCCTAAGCCCTCTCCTTACCCTGGAAACATCAATCCTGGAGCAAACACCCAGGGATCAGAACCAGACGGAACTGCCAAAAACTCAGAACCAGACAGAACTGGCAAAACAAAAAATATCCCCTTAGAGGGCGGTCCACGGATTGTCACAAAGGGTACAAGGAGTTTGGTTGCTATGTCCAGCTGGAGGCAGGAAACCCAATCTAGAGCCAGCAGTGGCCTCTAGCAGGTCCTGGAGGTGCTAGGCACCGAGAGAGAACTGATAGGTTGAAGAGACACTCGGAAAGATATACAAAATCTGAACTGGCGACCATGCCAGCAGGGACAGATCAGAAGGCCTACAACAGACTCAGTACAGATACAGAACTGGCAACCATGCCAGTATAGGCAAAAAGCCTACAACAGACCCAGTAACAATACGGACAGATATACAGTCCTAGCAAGCATGCCAGCATAGAAAGATCAGAAGGCCTACAACAGGCCCAGTACAGAAATAGAATAGCCACATCGAGGAGACCAGTTGGTTCCATCGCCTTTGAATACTGTTCAAGCGCTGGGGAATAAGTTGGCGCTATACAAATAAAAATTATTATTATTATTACTGTTATGTGTTTTTTTAATTTATTATAGATTTAGTAGATCCACTAGACCAACCCACCAGGGCTGAAGACAATCCTGGAGTGGTTAGTAGCTGACTCCTCAGATAGGCGGATTATAGACAGGAATACAGAACCAACCCAGATACAGGAGTACAGGCAGAACTGGGAGGGCATAGACAGAACTCAAAGCACAGGAAGGGAGACTGACTGTTACGTGTGCTGCTGGAATCTGTAGTTCTAAGCTTCCTAGCAGCACAGCCCTCACAGGGTTAATTAATTGAGCTGGCTGGGTGTGGTACTTCCTGCTAGCCAATCTCCTGGGTCTGTGCTCACATATAAACCCAGCTCCTGGTCAGTCTCTGTCTGGCGTTCACAGTGAGCAGTCGTGAATCCTTGTCTGTTGAAGTTTGCTGTGTGATCTGTGTCTTGCTGGTTCATGTCCGTTTGTTCGCTTATATTCTGTCAGTTTTGTGTTAGCTTGCTGTGTGACCTGCGATCTGTGTCCTGTCCTGTTGCAGCGTGCTGTGTGAACTGTGTCCGGTTCTGCTGGACTCCTGGTTAGTGTAGGGACTAGTAGTATAACTAGGAGCCGTGAAGTGGCCTGCTAGCTTTCACGTTTTGTACAAAATGTAAACTAATACCTGGTATTTATATTCAGCTTCCTATCTGTTACTAGTGATTACATTTTGGCTGCTGTATGCTGTGTTTTCTGGCCCTGTGTGTCCTGTTCTTCTGTCCCTGTCCTGTGGCATGTGAATGCGTCCTGTTCTGGTGCGTGGCTCCTAGGATCAGCTAGGGCCCAGATCCGAAGAGCGCTGGGCTGCCCTTATTGAGGCAATGTCCCCGCTTAGGTAGGGCCATGCCATTCCTCCCCCCGTAGCACAGGGTCAGTTTGCCAGAAACCCGTGTGCGTACCCAGTCCTCTTGGTCACGATCGTGTGGGCCCCGTGCTCAGTTTGCCCACACGATCGTAACATAATGCACCCCCTTTTGTAAGTATGGGGGGGGGGGGAATTATGCTCCATCACTAAGGGGTTAAAAAGGGGAGTAATGACTAATTAACCCGACAAGGGAACTGAGAGGCAGAGATCTGGTTAACCCTCTCAGCGCTGGACAGAAACAGAATAGAAGAGCAGAGACCTTACAACGTCTAGGTGACCAAGCTTTCAGATGGGTCCTAACACTAATACCAGGTGGTTTAATCTTAACCTGGGAAAGATGGGTACCTACCTCTCAGAATGCTCATCTCTTGGAACTAAACCTACAAATAAAACAGGGAAGGTAGGATACCATTTATATGGTCCAATAGGAAAGACAGAAGGACCCATATGAAAGGTTGGTCACCTGGACATTGGTAGATGGACCAATATGATCTGATCAAATTATATACCAAGAACATTGCATTATTCAATGTAGTTAGAGTATTTATTATAGGTATGTATACTTCTGATAGTAAATGTATTTTGCGTGCTGTTGCCATTTTTTTTGGTTTCTGCTTCTATTGTATGCTACAGCCATGGTTTAACGTGCAACCATAAATTTCTATTGGGAAGTGCTGACCTATTTTATGTTCCTTTTGATGTTCTGTTCTATGGGACTTATAAAGAAAAGTGTGCCAAAGAAAAGCATTGTACTAAAAAATTGTTGCATCATTGTATTTTGAAAATCAAAGTTGAGAGCATTAAGGGAAAACCTTGTGCCTCTGGTTTAAAACTATCTATTGGCTGTGGACTCTTTTATTTGGTTCTGAGGATTCATTACTTAGAAGGGGCACTGGCGTCACGTGAACAGATAAGTAAAACTTTTCTACCAGCAAGGTTGCTGATTTTACCCCTGCGCGTAACTGGGCCTGGCTGCATTTGGACTTCACTGGGAGGAGACAGTAGAGCCACCCGTGACCCCGCTATCTTGTTATCCCTGCGTTCTCCCCTGTCCAAAGGCCGGTACCTGGGATGCTGCAATACCACAATTGACTTTTTAACCTATCCATTGTATAAGTAATAAAAGTCTGATCGGTGAGGTCTCACTGCTGAGATCCCCACAATCCCTAGAACGTGGGTTCCTTGTCCCCCTCCCCTCCTCACCGTGGGCTCATTGTACCCTCCACAGTGGGGAGGAGATTGAATGACTGGTGGTCGCACATTTTCAGAGCTGCTCCATTTATTTTCAATGCTGGAGATACAGAGTGCTTGTACTCAGGTATCTCCATCAGCCCCTCTAAAATGAATAGAGTGGTCTGCACAACCTGCTGCTTCATTCAATCTCCACATCACTGCAGGTGGGTGCAGTGAGCCCATGGTGAGAAGGAGAAGGGGACATGGGACCCCTGTTCTTGGGATCCATAGGGGTCTCAGTAGTGAGACACTCACTTATCAGACTTTTATCAATTACCCTATGGATAGGATATAAAAGTTAATTGTGGTACAACTCATTTAACACTCAAGTGACTCCATTACTGACATCAAAAATTTGCATTAGGCTATATTCGCATGGGCGAGAATCTCACGCGAGTTTCGTGCATGGTGAGACGCACAAAACTCATACAGATATGAACTCCATTCTTTTGAATGCACATATTCACAAGAGTGATTTTATTCTTTCCCTCCCACCAATGCTGCGAGGGGGGGGAAAAAGTAGCATATTCTATCGTTTGGTGTTCTCTCAGAATGCGTCGCCCATTATTTTCAATGGAAGCTTAAAAGACACCGCATGGCACTCTCATGCAATATGATGTGTCCCATTGAAATCATTGGGAAACACTTGGGATCATCTGACCCGCATGAAACACGTGCCTGAGAAAATTGCACATCACACTCCCAAATAAATGTAGCTTTATGGAGAGAGCAGACAGTTTGCTTACACACGGCTGAGAAAATTGCACATAATTTGTGCGTTGCGAGGCACACAAATCTTGCACAGAAATGAACCCCATTCTTTTGCATGATTTCATATACATGAGCCACTTTATGAGTGAAAAAATTGCGTCATATCCTATATTTTCGTGTTTTTTGGAATGCATCACCCATTGTTTTCAATGGAACAGTAAAACACCTTGCATGGAGTGTGATGTGCATGCGAGTGCAATGTTTTCCATTGAATACAATGGGAAACACTTGCAGATATCTCTAACGCACTTGAAAGCTTCTTTACTGAAGTGATGCGAGGGTTTTTTGACAGAAAATGCCTCACATCCATGGGTAAGTTGCACATTGGAGATCGCAATATCGAGCCAAATTTCACAGTCCCATATCACACTTGCCTGTGTGTTTGTAGCCTTGTAGGGTATGTAGTGTAAACCCATAGCAGGAAAGTACTGTGAGATATAAAGGGGCCAGGAAAGTCAAGTTTCTTTGGCATAACTACTTTGCTGAGGCTTTTGATAAGCCATCTTTCTCAGTCTAGAATTGTATGGAATAGTGGGTAGTTGGTAGTGGGCCCTGTCATTCCCTCTAGCTCCAGTCCGGATCTTCAGCTGTTAGAGATGGGAGTCATCTTCCTTGGATTAACGGTGTACAGTAAGAATTTTAACTTGCTTATGTTGCTATGTTGATATTTGCATTAGTGGGATGATGCCTCAGGATTTGAATAAGGGAGATAAGGCGTGGTGAGCATAGTGCCTAATGTATTGTGCTTTTGCCTGTTTTCCGTGCCTGGGTCACTAGAAGAAGAGTAATAGCTCATGCTTTAGTTTAATGCTATTGGCCCTTTAAGTGGAGAATAGTGTGGCTCAGCAATGTAGGGCCTTTTGAGTTTACCCTAGTAATGAGTATTCTATTATATGTCATTCAGGAGTATTCTCTATAACATTAGTCTTCTATGTATGGTGGTGGATGGGGCACTAGATATCAATGAGAATGTTTGTTTTGTACATTGTGTACAGTTGTAATCAAAATTATTTAACCCCCATCATGAATTTGGTTTATTTGTCAAATTTACAAACTTTCAACTGTAGCAAAAACAATTTAAGTAGCTCAACACAACTAATATAACAAGTGGTTTCCCCACATTCAACACAAAATACCACTTTTATTGACTACTGCAGTCCTAAAATTATTCATCCACTGAATAGAATCCCTCATAATAAAATCACCACATTTGCAGATCAGGTGTTGTCTCAAGCACACCTGATGCAACTATTCATTGGCTTCATTAGCTGCTTCAGGTATACTTAAAGGGGATTTGTCATTAAAAAATAATGCGTGACTTTGATGGATAGTACTTCTATGCATATAGTAATACCAAATCTTTGTTTGTCTTTTATTTAGATTTTTTACTATAAGTACTGTAAATGGTACAAAGGTATGTGAAAGGTTTGTTTTTTTTAAAACTTTTATTACCTTTTGATTTTTTGAATAACTAATAGAGATGAGCGAGCACCAAAATGCTCGGGTGCTCGTTACTCGGGACAAAATTATCGCGATGCTCGAGGGTTCGTTTCGAGTAATGAACCCCATTGAAGTCAATGGGCGACCCGAGCATTTTTGTATATCGCCGATGCTCGCTAAGGTTTTCATTTGTGAAAATCTGGGCAATTCAAGAAAGTGATGGGAACGACACAGAAACGGATAGGGCAGGCGAGGGGCTACATGTTGGGCTGCATCTCAAGTTCCCAGGTCCCACTATTAAGCCACAATACCGGCAAGAGTGGGCCCCCTCCCTCCCAACAACTTTTACTTCTGAAAAGCCCTCATTAGCAATGCATACCTTAGCTAAGCACCACACTACCTCCAACAAAGCACAATCACTGCCTGCATGACACTCCGCTGCCACTTCTCCTGGGTTACATGCTGCCCAACCCCCCCCCCCTCCCCGCACGACCCAGTGTCCACAGCGCACACCAAACTGTCCCTGCGCAGCCTTCAGCTGCCCTCATGCCAAGCCACACTCATGTCTATTTATAGGTGCGTCTGCCATGAGGAGGACCCGCAGGCACACACTGCAGAGGGTTGGCACGGCTAGGCAGCGACCCTCTTTAAAAGGGGCAGGGCGATAGCCCACAATGCTGTACAGAAGCAATGAGAAATCCAATCCTGTGCCACCTCCATCAGGAGCTGCACACGTGGGCATAGCAATGGGGAACCTATGTGCCACACACTATTGATTCTGTCAAGGTGTCTGCATGCCCCAGTCAGACCGCGGTTTTTTATAAATAGTCACAGCCAGGTACAACTCCGCAATGGGAATTCCGTGTGCACCCACAGCATGGGTGGCTCCCTGCAACCCACCGGATGTACATAAATGTATCCCATTGCAGTGCCCATCACAGCTGAGGTAACGTCCGATTAAATGCAGGTGGGCAAAAAATTAATTGGATTACACTGTAGGCGAGGGCCCCAAAAAATTGGTGTACCAACAGTACTAATGTACGTCAGAAAAATTGCCCATGCCCAACCAAGAGGGCAGGTGAAACCCATTAATCGCTTTGGTTAATGTGGCTTAATTTGTAACTACTAGGCCTGGAGGCAGCCCAGTTAAAATAAAAATTGGTTCAGGTGAAAGTTTCAACGCTTTAATGAGCATTGAAACGTATAAAAATTGTTTACAAAAATTATATGACTGAGCCTTGTGGGCCTAAGAAAAATTGCCCGTTCGGCGTGATTATGTCAGGTTTCAGGAGGAGGAGGATGAATATTATACACAGATTGATGAAGCTAAAAGGTCCACGTTTTTGATGGTGATAGAGAACGATGCTTCCATCCGCGGGTGCAGCCTACGTATTGCTTAGGTATCGCTGCTGTCCGCTGGTGGAGAAGAGAAGTCTGGGGAAATCCAGGCTTTGTTCATCTTGATGAGTGTAAGCCTGTCGGCACTGTCGGTTGACAGGCGGGTACGCTTATCTGTGATGATTCCCCCAGCCGCACTAAACACCCTCTCTTACAAGACGCTAGCCGCAGGACAAGCAAGCACCTCCAGGGCATACAGCGCGAGTTCAGGCCACGTGTCCAGCTTCGACACCCAGTAGTTGTAGGAGGCAGAGGCGTCACGGAGGACGGTCGTGCGATCGGCTAAATACTCCCTCCCCATCCTTTTACAGTGCTCCCGCCGACTCAGCCTTGACTGGGGAGCGGTGACACAGTCTTGCTGGGGAGCCAGAAAGCTGTCAAAGGCCTTAGAGAGTGTTCCCCTGCCTGTGCTGTACATGCTGCCTGATCTCTGCGCCTCCCCTGCTACCTGGCCCTCGGAACTGTGCCTTCGGCCACTAGCACTGTCGGATGGGAATTTTACCATCAGTTTGTCCGCCAGGGTCCTGTGGTATAGCATCACTCTCGAACCCCTTTCCTCTTCGGGTATGAGAGTGGAAAGGTTCTCCTTATACCGTGGGTCGAGCAGTGTGTACACCCAGTAATCCGTAGTGGCCAGAATGCGTGTAACGCGAGGGTCACGAGAAAGGCATCCTAACATAAAGTCAGCCATGTGTGCCAGGGTACCAGTACGCAACACATGGCTGTCCTCACTAGGAAGACCACTTTCAGGATCCTCCTCCTCCTCAGGCCATACACGCTGAAAGGATGACAGGCAAGCAGCATGGGTACCCTCAGCAGTGGGCCAAGCTGTCTCTTCCCCCTCCTCCTCATCCTCCTCATGCTCCTCCTCCTTCTCCTCAACGCGCTGAGATATAGACAGGAGGGTGCTCTGACTATCCAGCGACATACTGTCTTCCCCCGCCTCTGTTTCCGAGCGCAAAGCGTCTGCCTTTATGCTTTGCAGGGAACTTCTCAAGAGGCATAGCAGAGGAATGGTGACGCTAATGATAGCAGCATCGCCGCTCACCATCTGGGTAGTCTCCTCAAAGTTTCCAAGGACCTGGCAGATGTCTGCCAACCAGGCCCACTCTTCTGTAAAGAATTGAGGAGGCTGACTCCCACTGCGCCACCCATGTTGGTATTCCACTATAGCTTTACGCTGCTCACAGAGCCTGGCCAACATGTGGAGCGTAGAGTTCCACCGTGTGGGCACGTCGCACAGCAGTCGGTGCACTGGCAGATGAAACCGATGTTGCAGGGTGCGCAGGGTGGCAGCGTCCGTGTGGGACATGCGGAAATGTGCGCAGAGCCGGCGCACCTTTCCGAGCAGGTCTGACAAGCGTGGGTAGCTTTTCAGAAAGCGCTGAACCACCAAATTAAAGACGTGGGCCAGGCATGGCACGTGCGTGAGGCTGCCGAGCTGCAGAGCCGCCACCAGGTTACGGCCGTTGTCACACACGACCATGCCTGGTTGGAGGCTCAGTGGCGCAAGCCAGCGGTGGGTCTGCTCTGTCAGACCCTGCAGCAGTTCGTGGGCCGTGTGCCTCTTATCTCCTAAGCTGAGTAGTTTCAGCACGGCCTACTGACACTTGCCCACTGCTGTGCTGCCATGCCGCGCGACATCGACTGCTGGCGACGTGCTGCTGCTGACACATCTTGATTGCGAGACAGAGGTTGCGTAGGAGGAGGAGGAGGAGGGTGGTTTAGTGGAGGAAGCATACACCGCCGCAGATACCACCACCGAGCTGGGGCCCGCAATTCTGGGGGTGGGTAGGACGTGAGCGGTCCCAGGCTCTGACTCTGTCCCAGCCTCCACTAAATTCACCCAATGTGCCGTCAGGGAGATATAGTGGCCCTGCCCGCCTGTGCTTGCCAACGTGTCCATTGTTAAGTGGACCTTGCCAGTAACCGCGTTGGTGAGGGCGAGTACAATGTTGCGGGAGACGTGGTCGTGCAGGGCTGGGACAGCACATCGGGAAAAGTAGTGGCGACTGGGAACTGAGTAGCGCGGGGCCGCCGCCGCCATCATACTTTTGAAAGACTCCGTTTCCACAACCCTATACGGCAGCGTCTCCAGGCTGATAAATTTGGCTATGTGCACGTTTAACGCTTGAGCGTGCGGGTGCGTGGCGGCGTACTTGCGCTTGCGCTCCAACACTTGCGCTAGCGACGGCTGGACGGTGCGCTGAGAGACATTGGTGGATGGGGCCGAGCACAGCGGAGGTGAGGGTGTGGGTGCAGGCCAGGAGACAGTAGTGCCTGTGTCCTGAGAGGGGGGTTGGATCTCAGTGGCAGGTTGGGGCACAGGGGGAGAGGCAGCGGTGCAAACCGGAGGCGGTGAACGGCCTTCGTCCCACCTTGTGGGGTGCTTGGCCATCATATGTCTGCGCGTGCTGGTGGTGGTGAGGCTGTTGGTGGTGGCTCCCCGGCTGATCTTGGCGCGACAAAGGTTGCACACCACTGTTCGTCGGTTGTCTGCACTCCCAGTGAAAAACTGCCAGACCTTTGAGCACCTCGGCCTCTGCAGGGTGGCATGGAGCGAGGGCGCGCTTTGGGAAACAGTTGGTGGATTATTCGGTCTGGCCCTGCCGCTACCCCTGGACACTGCACTGCCTCTTGCAACCTGCCCTGCTGCTGCCCTTGCCTCCCCCTCTGAAGACCTGTCCTCAGTAGGCGTAGCAAACCAGGTGGGGTCAGACACCTCATCGTCCTGCTGCTCTTCCTCCGAATCCTCTGTGTGCTCCTCCCTCGGACTTACTGCCCTTACTACTACCTCACTGATAGACAACTGTGTCTCATCGTCATCGTCCTCCTCACCCACTGAAAGGTCTTGAGACAGTTGCCGGAAGTCCCCAGCCTCATCCCCCGGACCCCGGGAACTTTCCAAAGGTTGGGCATCAGTAACGATAAACTCCTCTGGTGGGAGAGGAACCATTGTTGCCCAATCTGAGCAGGGGCCCGAGAACAGTTCCTGGGAGTCTGCCCGCTCCTCAGAATGTGTCATTGTAATGGAGTGAGGAGGCTGGGAGGAAGGAGGAGCAGCAGCCAGAGGATTCAGAGTTGCAGCAGTGGACGGCGCAGAACTCTGGGTGGACGATAGATTGCTGGATGCACTTTCTGCCATCCACGACAGGACCTGCTCACACTGGTCATTTTCTAATAAAGGTCTACCGCGTGGACCCATTAATTGTGAGATGAATGTGGGGATGCCAGAAACGTGCCTCTCTCCTAATCCCGCAGCAGTCGGCTGCGATACACCTGGATCAGGAGCTCGGCCTGTGCCCACACCCTGACTTGGGCCTCCGCGTCCTCGCCCGCATCCACGTCCTCTAGGCCTACCCCTACCCCTCAGCATGCTGTATTACCAGTAATGCAGAAACAGAACGCTGTAATTAAATGTGCCGCTTATTGGCCTGTGGTTGGAGGCTGACTTCGCTTACGGAACGCCAGGAAATAATTTTGCGCAAGCCTGCTGTAACACTTAGCTGGCTGCGTATGAATTAGGAGGACAACTACACCCAGCACAGACCCAGAACACTGAGGACACTCACAGGCAGCCCAAATAGATTTTTTTCCCCAAATGTCTTTGGAAAGGCCCACTGCCTATATACACTGTATATGTCTTCTGTCCCTGCGTCACCACTACTGGCCCTGGAGTCTGTAAAATAACTGCAGACTGTTGCACTGTGGACTGGAATGTGATGCAACAGCCAACACAGAGCCAGGAAATAATTTTGCGCAAGCCTGCTGTAACACTTAGCTGGCTGCGTATGAATTAGGAGGACAACTACACCCAGCACAGACCCAGTACACTGAGGACAGTCACAGGCAGCCCAAATAGATTTTTTTCCCCAAATGTTTTTGGAAAGGCCCACTGCCTATATACACTGTATATGTCTTCTGTCCCTGCGTCACCACTACTGGCCCTGGAGTATGTAAAATAACTGCAGACTGTTGCACTGTGGACTGGAATGTGATGTAACAGCCAACACAGAGCCAGGAAATAATTTTGCGCAAGCCTGCTGTAACACTTAGCTGGCTGCGTATGAATTAGGAGGACAACTACACCCAGCACAGACCCAGTACACTGAGGACAGTCACAGGCAGCCCAAATAGATTTTTTTCCCCAAATGTTTTTGCAAAGGCCCACTGCCTATATTCAATAAATATATGTCTTCTGTCCCTGCCTCACAATATATGTCTTCTGTCCCTGCCTCACAATATATGTCTTCTGTCCCTGCCTCACAATATATGTCTTCTGCCCCTGCCTCACAATATATGTCTTCTGCCCCTGCCTCACAATATATGTCTTCTGTCCCTGCCTCACAATATATGTCTTCTGTTCCTGCCTCACCACTACTGGCCCTGCACTATGTATAATTACTGCAGGGCGCAATGCTCTGCACAGCCGATATACAAAAAAAAAAATGTGCAACACTGCAAAAAGCAGCCTCCACACTACTGCACACGGTTAGATGTGGCCCTAAGAAGGACCGTTGGGGTTCTTGAAGCCAAAAATACTCCTAACACTCTCCCTATAGCAGCTCCGGCACCAACAGCACTTTCCCTCCTCTATGTCAGAACAAATCTGTGGCGAGCCGCGGGAGGGGCCGATTTTTATACTCGGGTGACACCTGATCTCGCCAGCCACTCACTGCAGGGGGGTGGTATAGGGCTTGAACGTCGCAGGGGGAAGTTGTAATGCCTTCCTGTCTTTCTATTGGCCAGAAAAGCGCGCTAACGTCTCAGCGATGAAAGTGAAAGCAACTCGAACATCTCGTGGTGCTCGCCTCTAGTAACGAGCATCTCGAACACGCTAATACTCGAACGAGTATCAAGCTCGGACGAGTACGTTCGCTCATCTCTAATAACTAATAAAACTTTTTTTTAACAGATTTTTACATTTTCTTGAGCTACCACAAGTGACAAGAACATTCGATGGTTTGATCACTCCTTAGATCATACCACGATTTGACAGGCACTTTATCAAGACACGCCACATGCATGGTTTGATAGGCAATCTGTAATGGCAGCTCTGGAGACTTTCAGAAGAAACCCCTGAATTCCGATCAGGGCATTTAAATGCTGTTGTCAGAATTGACGGCTGGGATCAGCGGTAGTGTTGATTGCAGCTATCGTGGGAAGACTTCAGCTGTAACAGCTGGCATCTGCATTGTATAGAGAGAGATTCATCCCCGAAACCCCTCAATACAACCCCGAACCCCCACGACTTAACTGTACGTCCTATAGCATTAACCGGTTAAAGTTAAAGGGACACCGATTACACCACCTGGATGTGGCAGAAAGAGGGCGCTATCACCCACTGCCACCAGATTTCTGAGGAAGCATGTGGGCAAAAACCCTTCCGTGACCACAGAAGACCTGCAGCAAGATCTGGTGGCGGCAGCACTGAGGACTCCATTTGCATGGTGAGGTGCATGAAAAAACACTGCAGGTCTTCATGTCTGGACTTCAGGATATTCACTTCTACTGACCCAAAGGCACAAGGAAAGTCGTCTGCGATATGTCTTAAACCAAATAACCACAGAAGCTTGGGGCTTCTGTTCTATGGAGCGATGAAACTAAACTGGAACTTTTCAGAATCTGGACCAGCAGTAGGTGTGGAGGAAGAAGCATACGCTGAAGAGAAGCCCCTGCCTACAGTGTAGCATGGTGGCGGTGGCTCCGTGGTGGTTTTGCTTCTTTTGGCACAAGAAACCTGCGGCGTGTGGAGGACAAATGGATTCAATCAAATATCAATAAAATCCTGGGATAAAACGAAATGCCTTCTGTGAGGAATACAAAGCTTGGGCATCATTGGACCTTCCAACAGGAAAGCAAGGCCAAGCAAACCTCAGAAGTACACCAAGGCTTGAATTCAAAAGCAGTGTCTATCAGTCAAGTGTCTTGAATCTCATAGAAAGTATTTGTTTGGATTTGAAGAAGATGGTCACAGCATGCAAACCCAAGAATATTAGTGAGCTGGACCCCATTGTCCATGAAGGATAGGGTAAGAGTCGTCAAGAAGGGGTCAGAAGCTGCTGTCTGTCTATGCATCACGTCTGCAGCTGGTCAGAACAGCAAAAGGTGCTCCAAGTACTAAAAAGGCTCGTCATGAAGGGGGGGGGGGGTAATAATGAGACTACAGTAGCCATTAAAAGTGGCATTTTGTGTTGAATTGGGAGAAACCACTTGTTGTTCTAGTTTTGTTGAGCGATTTCAGTTTTTAATAAAAGTAATCTTTATTTATATAGCACCAACATACTCTGCAGTGCTTTAAAAATCAGGGAAAACATACGCAAAATAAGTGATGACATACAGTATTAAACTGATGCTAGTCTTGAACAATAGGAGTGAGAGCCCTGCTTGCGAGAGTTCACAGACTATAGAGAGGTATACACATAGGATACTATACATATATACATAAAACTGTGTAAGTCCATCACCAACCACGTCTGTAAACAAGCAGATAAGAGGTGCAACGGGGTCTGGGAAGGATGCAGTGGGAAGAAGGGGGCAGGTTTCCAAGGGAAAGTGCAGAAGCAGGATAGATGGAGACGAGTTTGGATTAGGGAATATGGTAGGCCACCTTAAAAAGATGTGTGTTCAGGGCTCTTTTAAACCTGTGGGCGTTGTCTTGGGTAGCGCATTCCAGAGAATTGGTGCAGCTTGGGAAAAATCTTGGAGACAGGAGTGGGAGGTCCACATCAGAGAATTATTTAGTCTTAAGTCATTAGCAGAATTATTCTTGTTTGATTGATTTTTTGCAAACAGCTGAAAGTTTGTATATTCAGTAAATAATATTAATTTGCAATGTCGGAATGGGATCAAATCATTTTTATTGCAACTGTATATATATATTTTGTTTTATTTAGTGTGGTACCACAGGGTGCTGCACGTATCTTCTATAGTTTCCTGTAATACCCTGATGGTGGTTCATGTAGCAGACCTTGTTTGGTCAGCAGATATATGAAGGAGGAACATAATTACTAGAGATGAGCGAGCACCAAAATGCTCGGGTGCTCGTTACTCGGGACGAAATTATCGCGATGCTCGAGGGTTCGTTTCGAGTAACGAACCCCATTGAAGTCAATGGGCGACCCGAGCATTTTTGTATTTCGCCGATGCTCGCTAAGGTTTTCATGTGTGAAAATCTAGGCAATTCAAGAAAGTGATGGGAACGACACAGAAACGGATAGGGCAGGCGAGGGGCTACATGTTGGGCTGCATCTCAAGTTCACAGGTCCCACTATTAAGCCACAATAGCGGCAAGAGTGCCCCCCCCTCCCAACAACTTTTACTTCTGAAAAGCCCTCATTAGCATGGCATACCTTAGCTAAGCACCACACTAGCTACAACAAAGCACAATCACTGCCTGCATGACACTCCGCTGCCACTTCTCCTGGGTTACATGCTGCCCAACCCCCCTCCCCCCTGCACGACACAGTGTCCACAGCGCACACCAAACTGTCCCTGCGCAGCCTTCAGCTGCCCTCATGCCACACCACCCTCATGTCTATTTATAAGTGCGTCTGCCATGAGGAGGAACTGCAGGCACACACTGCAGAGGGTTGGCACGGCTAGGCAGCGACCCTCTTTAAAAGTGGTGGGGCAATAGCCCACAATGCTGTACAGAAGCAATGAGAAATCCAATCCTGTGCCACCGCCATCAGGAGCTGCACACGTGGGCATAGCAATGGGGAACCTATGTGCCACACACTATTCATTCTGTCAAGGTGTCTGTATGCCCCAGTCAGACTGGTAATATGTACCTTAACAGTAACCGCGTTGGTGGTAATGTGGTGGTGACTGCGGACCTAGTAGCACGGTTGTATTTTGTTGGTTTTCGGAATGTGGCCAGGATTAAGTGGGCCGTAGCGGGGGGATGGTGGGGGGGCTCTCTTGTTGTGTCGGTAAAGGTGAAATTCTTGGACTGCCACCAGACGAACCAATGCAAAGGCATTTGCCAAGAATGTTTTCATTGTTGGAGGAGGAGGGGGATGTTTTTGAGGCACTACGTGTCCTCTCCACGTGTCCGTGGTTATATGCACCTTAACAGTAACCGCGTTGGTGGGAAATGGCCTCGCCGCCATCATGTCTTTGGGAAGCCTCTGTTTCCACACCCCAGAGACATACCATTAGCAGCGGTATAGGCAGAGCCCAGAATTCGTAACATTTCAGCCGTAGCATTAGGACAGGCCCCACTAACATATCACTAGCAGCATTATAGGGGGAGCACAGTATTAGTTCCATTTCAGTAATAGTAGCACTCAAGACAGGCCCCAGTAACAATTCCGAAGCAGCAGTATAGGAGGAGCATAGTCTAAGTTCCATTAAAGTAATAGTAGCAGCCTACACAGGCCCCAGGAACAATTCCGAAGCAGCAGTATAGTGGGAGCGCAGTCTTAGTTCCATTTCAGTAGCTGCAGTATAGCCAAGGCCCAAGTTACATTTATGTAGCTAAAGTGTAGGCCAACCCCACACACCTTTCTGTACCATGAGTGCAGGCGAAGAACATGGAAATTGCTATGATTACACTGTAGGTGAGGGCCCAAAAAAATTGGTGTACCAACAGTACTAATGTACCTCAGTAAAAATTGGCCATGCCCAACCAAGATGGCAGGTGAAACCCATTAATCGCTTTGGTTAATGTGGCTTAAGTGGTAACTAGGCCTGGAGGCAGCCCAGTTTAACTAAAAATTGGTTCAATTTAAAGTTCCAACGCTTTTAAGAGCATTGAAAAGTATAAAAAATTTTTAGCAAAATTATATGAGTGAGCCTTGTGGCCCTAAGAAAAATTGCCCGTTCAGCGTGATTACGTGAGGTTTCAGGAGGAGGAGCAGGAGGAGGAGGAGGAATATTATACACAGATTGATGAAGCAGAAATGTCCCCGTTTTGGATGGTGAGAGAGAACTATGCTTGCATCCGCGGGTGCAGCCTACGTATTGCTTAGGTATCGCTGCTGTCCACTGGTGGAGAAAAGAAGTCTGGGGAAATCCAGGCTTTGTTCATCTTGATGAGTGTTAGCCTGTCGGCACTGTCGGTTGACAGGCGGGTACGCTTATCTGTGATGATTCCCCCAGCCGCACTAAACACCCTCTCCGACAAGACGCTAGCCGCAGGACAAGCAAGCACCTCCAGGGCATACAGCGCTAGTTCAGGCCACGTGTCCAGCTTCGACACCCAGTAGTTGTAGGTGGCAGAGGCGTCACGGAGGACGGTCGTGCGATCGGCTACGTACTCCCTCACCATCCTTTTACAGTGCTCCCGCCGACTCAGCCTTGACTGGGGAGCGGTGACACAGTCTTGCTGGGGAGCCATAAAGCTGTCCAGGCCCTTAAAGACTGTTGCACTGCCTGGGCTGTACATGCTGCTCGATCTCCGCACCTCCCCTGCTACCTGGCCCTCGGAACTGCGCCTTCTGCCACTAGCGCTGTCGGATGGGAATTTTACCATCAGCTTGTCCGCCAGGGTCCTGTGGTATAGCAACACTCTCGAACCCCTTTCCTCTTCGGGAATGAGAGTGGGAAGGTTCTCCTTATAGCGTGGGTCGAGCAGTGTGTACACCCAGTAATCCGTAGTGGCCAGAATGCGTGTAACGCGAGGGTCACGAGAAAGGCATCCTAACATGAAGTCAGCCATGTGTGCCAGGGTACCTGTACGCAACACATGGCTGTCCGCACTAGGAAGATCACTTTCAGGATCCTCCTCCTCCTCCTCCTCCTCCTCCTCAGGCCATACACGCTGAAATGATGACAGGCAAGCAGCATGGGTACCGTCAGCAGTGGGCCAAGCTGTCTCTTCCCCCTCCTCCTCATCCTCCTCATGCGCCTCCTCCTCCTCCTGAACGCGCTGAGATATAGACAGGAGGGTGCTCTGACTATCAAGCGACATACTGTCTTCCCCCGACTCTGTTTCCGAGCGCAAAGCGGCTGCCTTTATGGTTTGCAGGGAACTTCTCAAGATGCATAGCAGAGGAATGGTGACGCTAATGATTGCAGCATCGCCGCTCACCACCTGGGTAGACTGCTCAAAGTTTCGAAGGACCTGGCAGATGTCTGCCAACCAGGCCCACTCTTCTGAAAAGAATTGAGGAGGCTGACTCCCACTGCGCCGCCCATGTTGGAGTTGGTATTCCACTATAGCTCTATGCTGCTCATAGAGCCTAGCCAACATGTGGAGCGTAGAGTTCCACCGTGTGGGCACGTCGCACAGCAGTCGGTGCACTGGCAGATTAAACCGATGTTGCAGGGTGCGCAGGGTGGCAGCGTCCGTGTGGGACTTGTGGAAATGTGCGCAGAGCCGGCGCACCTTTCCGAGCAGGTCTGACAAGCGTGGGTAGCTTTTCAGAAAGCGCTGAACCACCAAATTAAAGACGTGGGCCAGGCATGGCACGTGCGTGAGGCTGCCGAGCTGCAGAGCTGCCACCAGGTTACGGCCGTTGTCACACACGACCATGCCCGGTTGGAGGCTCAGCGGCGCAAGCCAACAGTCGGTCTGCTCTGTCAGACCCTGCAGCAGTTCGTGGGCCGTGTGCCTCCTATCTCCTAAGCTGAGTAGTTTCAGCACGGCCTGCTGACGCTTGCCCACCGCTGTGCTGCCATGCCACGCGACACCGACTGCTGGCGACGTCCTGCTGCTGCTTACACATCTAGATTGCGAGACAGAGGTTGAGGAGGAGGAGGAGGGTGCTTTAGTGGAGGAAGCATACACCGCCGAACATACCACCACCGAGCTGGGGCCCGCAATTCTGGGGGTGGGTAGGACGTGAGCGGTCCCAGGCTCTGACTCTGTCCCAGCCTCCACTAAATTCACCCAATGTGCCGTCAGGGAGATGTAGTGGCCCTGCCCACCTGTGCTTGTCCACGTGTCCGTAGTTAAGTGGACCTTGCCACTAACCGCATTGGTGAGGGCGCGTACAATGTTGCGGGAGACGTGGTCGTGCAGGGCTGGGACGGCACATCGGGAAAAGTAGTGGCGACTCGGAACGGAGTAGCGCGGGGCCGCCGCCGCCAACATAGCTTTGAAAGCCTCTGTTTCCACAACCCTATATGGCAGCATCTCAAGGCTGATAAATTTGGCTATGTGGACGGTTAACGATTGAGCGTGCGGGTGCGTGGCGGCGTACTTGCGCTTGCGCTCCAACACTTGCGCTAGCGACGGCTGGACTGTGCGGTGCGAGACATTGGTGGATGGGGCCGAGGACAGCGGAGGTGAGGGTGTGGGTGCAGGCCAGGAGACGGTAGTGCCTGTGTCCTGAGAGGGGGGTTGGATCTCAGTGGCAGGTTGGGGCACAGGGGGAGAGGCAGCGGTGCAAACCGGAGGCGGTGAACGGCCTTCGTCCCACCTTGTGGGGTGCTTGGCCATCATATGTCTGCGCATGCTGGTGGTGGTGAGGCTGTTGGTGGTGGCTCCCCGGCTGATCTTGGCGCGACAAAGGTTGCACACCACTGTTCGTCGGTCGTCAGGCGTCTCTGTGAAAAACTGCCAGACCTTTGAGCACCTTGGCCTCTGCAGGGTGGCATGGCGCTAGGGGGCGCTTTGGGAAACAGTTGGTGGATTATTCGGTCTGGCCCTGCCTCCACCCCTGGCCACCGCACTGCCTCTTGCAACCTGCCCTGCTGCTGCCCTTGCCTCCCCCTCTGAAGACCTGTCCTGAGTAGGCATTGCACACCAGGTGGGGTCAGTCACCTCATCGTCCTGCTGCTCTTCCTCTGAATCCTCTGTGCGCTCCTCCCTCGGACTTACTGCCCTTACTACTACCTCACTGCAAGACAACTGTGTCTCATCGTCATCGTCCTCCTCACCCACTGAAAGGTCTTGAGACAGTTGCCGGAAGTCCCCAGCCTCATCCCCCGGACCCCGGGAACTTTCCAATGGTTGTGCATCAGTGACGATAAACTCCTCTGGTGGGAGAGGAACCACTGCTGCCCAATCTGAGCAGGGGCCCGAGAACAGTTCCTGGGAGTCTTCCCGCTCCTGAGCATGTGTCATTGTAGTGGAGTGAGGAGGCTGGGAGGAAGGAGGAGCAGCAGACAGAGGATTCGGATTTGCAGCACTGGACGGCGCAGAACTCTGGGTGGATGATAACTTGCTCGAAGCACTTTCTGCCATCCACGACAGGACCTGCTCACACTGCTCATTTTCTAATAAAGGTCTCCCGCGTGGACCCATTAATTGGGCGATGAATGTGGGGACGCCAGAAACGTGCCTCTCTCCTAATCGCGCAGCAGTCGGCTGCGACACACCTGGATCAGGAGCTCGGCCTGTGCCCACACCCTCACTTGGGCCTACGCGTCCTCGGCCGCGTCCACGTCCTCTAGGCCTACCCCTACCCCTCAGCATGCTGTATTACCAGTGATTTCCAAGCCAGGAAAGAAATTGGCGCAAGCCTGCAGCCAAAATAGAATTTTTTCCCTTGTTTTTCAAAGGATAAGCCACACTGCGTGTATTCAATGAATACTACTAAGTTTAATAACTGTGTTGTGGCCCTGCAAATGTGTCAGAGAACTGCAGTGATGCAAAGTTATTCGCTACAGCAGATCAGGGATTTCCCATGCAGGAAAAAAATTGGCGCAAGCCTGCAGCCAAAATAGAATTTTTTCCCTTGTTTTTCAAAGGACAAGCCACATTGCGTGTATTCAATGAATACTACTAAGTTTAATAACTGTGTTTTGGCCCTGCAAATGTGTCAGAGAACTGCAGTGATGCAAAGTTATTCGCTACAGCAGATCAGGGATTTCCCATGCAGGAAAAAAATTGGCGCAAGCCTGCAGCCAAAATAGAATTTTTTCCCTTGTTTTTCAAAGGACAAGCCACACTGCGTGTATTCAATGAATACTACTAAGTTTAATAACTGTGTTGTGGCCCTGCAAATGTGTCAGAGAACTGCAGTGATGCAAAGTTATTCGCTACAGCAGATCAGGGATTTCCCATGCAGGAAAAAAATTGGCGCAAGCCTGCAGTAAAACGTAGCTGGCTGCGTCTGATTTTTTTTAACGTTCTGCACGCAGCACACACGTACCCAGAGCCCTGAGGACTGTCAGAGGCAGGCGAAATAGAATTTTTTCCCTTGTTTTTCAAAGGAAAAGCCACACTGCGTCTATTCAATGAATAATGTATGTCTTCTGGCCCTGCCTACACAATTCTATCCCTGTAGTATTAATGCCGGGTGCAATGGTCTGCACAGCCGGTTTTGAGAAAAAAAAAAATGCAACACTGCTAACAGCAGCCTGGACAGTACTGCACACGGATAGATGTGGCCCTAGAAAGGACCGTTGGGGTTCTTGAAGCCTACACTCACTGCTAACGCTCTCCCTACAGCAGCTCCAGCACGATACCACTTTCCCTCAGCTAACTCACAAGGCATCTGAGCCGAGCCGCGGGAGGGGCCGATTTTTATACTCTGGTGACACCTGATCTCCCCAGCCACTCACAGCAGGGGGGTGGTATAGGGCTTGAACGTCACAGGGGGAAGTTGTAATGCCTTCCCTGTCTTTCAATTGGACAGAAAAGCGCGCTAACGTCTCAGAGAGGAAACTGAAAGTAACCGGAACACCGCGTGGTACTCATTACGAGTAACGAGCATCCCGAACACCCTAATATTCGCACGAATATCAAGCTCGGACGAGTACGTTCGCTCATCTCTAATAATTACCCATGTGCCATATTACTAAAGGTAATTTATCTTCACAAGTGGGAGGGAGTTGTATAAAACTAAGTTCCAGCCAGAGTCTTGCTACTTACCACATTTACAACGACTATTAGCAAGCCACAGTGAGTAGTAGCAACCCAAAACTACAGTACCTGCCAGAGTAGTTAGTAGTCTACTAGTTCATGTATCTTAATAGAACCTGTGTGATTCTGCTTTGCTGAGATCCGGAGAGTGGACAGAGCTCTGTCAAGATAAAGGCTTGATGAATGGGCCGGAGGTCACTGGATTCGGTAGCCACAGCCTTGGCTAAAAGAGATATCTGTGTAACCAGCTGCTATCTTGTGTCTTCTCTCTGCTGGCCCTAGCGCTGTAGTACTGATCTATCAGCAGGCGGGGATTTAAAATCCGTGCCTGCTGAAAGAGCTGAATGTGATTGGCTGAGGCGCTTAGCCAATCACAGGCAGCTCTCACCTGTCATTCATTCGGTAAGAGCTGCCTGTGATTGGCTGAGCACCTCAGCCAATTACAATCAGCTCTTTCAGCAGGCGGGGATTTTAAATCCCCGCCTGCTGATAGATCAGCACTACAGAGCCGGGGACAGTGGAGAGAAGACGCGGCTGAGCCCCGGCAGCTGCAGGTAGGTGAGTATGTATTTTTTTTTGTTTTTTTACACTACTTTTACTGTTTTTTCAGGGAAGCGCTTATATCTAATGTCGTTCCCTGAAATCCAATGACAGAGAGCCAGCAGCAGGATCCTCTACCTCATGTGTGACAGCTGGGGTAGGGAATTGAAGAATTCCTCTGCTGCATCTGTCACAGATGTGGCAGGTGCAGCAGCAGGGAATTATTTTTACTAGCAGGGATGAAGGAAACATCTGTTGCATGCAGCAGATGTGTTCTGCATGCCCATGGGGGACACGGCAGCAGCGGAGAGGTACGTTTTTTTTTTAATTGTTTTACGCTAAAATTATTGTTTTTCAGGGAAGGGCTTATATGTAAAGCCCTTCCATGAAAAACAATTCAGGGGTGTCGGCAGACCATTGTTTTCAATGTAGCAGCTGGCAGCAGCCGCAGCTCCATTGAAATATGCTCAAGGCTCCCATTGACTTCAATGGAGTGCGTTACTTAAATAAGAGCTCTCGAGCATTACAAAAAGCTCGGCTCAAGTAACAAGCAGCCGAGCATTTTGGTGCTTGCTCATCTTTAATCACTACATACATGAATACTTTCACAATCAATGAGAGATGCTATGGTTGTCTTAATTACTAAACCTGGAAAGGATCTGTCTCTTCCTGACTCCTATTATCCAATAGTTCAGTTGAGCACCGATGTTAAAATCTAGGCAAAAGTACTTGCGAATAGATTACGTTTATTACTGTTGTAGCCATTCAAAGGGTGCAGTTGTGGATGGAGTATATCTCCCTCCTAGGCTTTTAGTCTGGACAGGGTGGAGCTCCAGTCCACAGCTTCACCCTAGTCCTCAGGAAGTGCAGCTGTAGGCCCTGACCTCATGCTACTGGAGCATAAAACACTGCAGCTCCAGGAAGTCAGGGCCTGACAGCCTGAGGAGAAACCCTCTGAGCACTTGGATGGTGCAAACTGCATTTGTGTGGTATATGGACTTGAGGATCCTGCACAGTAGTTTAAAGGACATTTTCTTGTTTGCTGTGTTTTAAAAATAAAGACTGCCGTGAGTTTCATCTAGTGTTTTGGTGTCCAGTGTGTCACTGCCGCCCCTCCCCTGGAGGACATTACCACACTATATATATGTTAAGGAACCTGCTTATGTCAGAGTACTTTTCCTTAATCAGCTTGATCCTCTACTAGTCATCTGATATGCTAATTTTCAGCTCCCTTAGCTTTCAAGGCCATCTCTGCCCTCCCCAGCTGTGGGGATCCACTGCTCAAAACCTCCATCAATCAGCTGATCACCAGGCCCACTATTAGTGCAGTAAGTGCTGGAAGCACATAGTGCTGTTTGAATTGCAGCAGCCCAGTTTGGCAATGCAGGCACAACTCCCTTTGAATTGAAACCTCGCCACTACAGTGTTTGCAGCTTTATCTGCTTCCAGCACTGTCTGCATTGACAATGAGCCCAGTAATCAGCTGATCAATAGTAAGTGTTCCCGAAAACCCCCTCAAGCCTAATATTTATTTTATGGATCATAAAAAAAACTGGTGAAGTTAGCTAAAATAAATAAAACAGCTATACTCACCTGTAACTCTTCTCCCGGCCTTTTGAATTGACACTGCACTGCTCACCCACAAGCTTCCTGAAAGGGCATTAAATGACAAGCGCATGTTCACATGGTCGCTAAGACCAGTCCTCAGCCTCAGTGTTAAAGTGAGACAGGGGACTGACTATAGCGACTAACAAAATGGTATTTAACAAGGAGAAATGCAAAGTCCTACATCTGGGCAAGAAAAATGAAAATAGCACACACAGAATGGGAGGAATTGGGCTAAGCAGCAGCACATGTGAAAAAGACTTAGGTATACTAATAGATCATAGACTGAACATGGGTGAACAATGTGATGAAGCAGCCAAAAAGGCAAACACAATTGTGGGATGTATTAAGAGAAGCATAGAGTCTAGATCATGTGAGGTCATTATCCCCTCTACTCTCCCTTAGTCAGACCTCATCTAGAATACTACTGTGTCCAGTTCTGGGCACCCCACTTTAAAAAAGACATAGACAAACTGAAGCAAGTTCAGAGAAGAGTTACCAAGATGGTGTGCGGTCTGCAAATCATGTCCTATGAGGAGCAGTTAAAGGATCTGGGAATGTTTTGCTTGGAAAAAAGAAGGCTGAGAGGAGACTTGATAGCTGTCTACAGATATCTGAAGGGCTGTCACACTGCAGAGGGATCAGCCCTATTCTCATCTGCACAAGGAAAGACTAGAAGCAATGGGATGAAACTGAAAGGGAGGAGACACAGATTAGATATTAGAAAGTGAGGGGATCAATGACTGGAACAGGTTGCCACGAGAGTTGGTGAGTTCTCCTTCAATGGAAGTCTAAAGAGGCTTGACAGAGATCTGTTTGGGATTATTTAGTGATCCTGCATCGAGCAGGGGGTTGGACCAGATGACCCCAGAAGACCCTTCCAACTCTACTATTCTAGGATTCTATGGTAAAAAGCATTATTAATTTATTGGAGCCCACGAGGGGCATTACTACTTAATTGGAGACCACAAGGAATGGTATTATTTATTTTAGGCAATGTCAGGCATTGTTACTAATAGGGGACAATGAGGAACATTACTACTTAACTGAATGCCACTAGGGGCATTATCTAATTTAGGCAATGAGCGGCATTATTACTAATTGGAGGCCGAGAGAGGCATTATTTCATTTACATCACAAGCAGCATTATTTAATTTACACCATTATTCAATTTACCCTGTAAAGGACATTTTTAATTTAGGCCACAAGGTGCAGTTTTACTTAACCCCTTAGTGACGAAGCCTGTTTGCCCCTTAGTGACGGAGCCAAAATTTGAAAATCTGACATGTGTCGTTCAACATAGAATAACTCCGTAAAGGTTTTGCATATCCAAGTGATTCTGACATTGTTTTTTCGCCACATGTTGTACTTCATATAGGTGGTTAAAATAGACTGATATAATTTGTGTATATTTTTCACATTTTCAACTGTAATATCTCAAATATGTGCAAACATACTGTGCAAATTTTTGATAGGATATATATTTCCATCTGTTTACTTTATTCTGAATGCACATTTGAAAAACGTACAAATTAAACATTACTTTTCAGCATTTTGAGGAACACTTTGTTTTCCTGCACCAAGCCAAGTTTGCAAAGGCTCATGTCAGAATGATAGATACCCCCCCAAATGACCCCATTTTAAAAACTGCATCCTTTAATGTATCCACTGAGGGGTGTCATGAGTATTTTGACCCCACAGTTATTTTCAGGAATTAATTCAATTTAGAGGAGAAAAAATAAAATTTCATATGTTTTCAAATATGTTATTTTAAAGACATATTTTTTCCTATAGTGCCCATGAAAATGAGGATTGATACCCCAAAATGGATCTCCCTGTTTGTCCTGTGTTCAGAAATATACCCAATGTGGCCCTAATCTTATATCTGAGTGCACAACGGGGCCCAAAACTAAAGGAGTAGTCAGTGTCTTTCAGAACATAAATTTTGCTTGACGGCGTTTTAGGTCCCATAGCACCCTTGTACAGCTCTTGAGTGGCCAAAACCATAGAGAACCCCCACAAATGACCCCGTTTGAAAACTAGACCCCTTAACGAATTTATCTAGGGGTGTACTACCCATTTTAACCACACAGTTTTTGAATGAATTAAAGCAAAGCCAAAGGAAAAAATTGTGATTTTCGTTTTCTTGCAATTCTGTCATTTTAAAACCAGCCTTTTTTGTACAGCACACACATGAATAAAGACTTGCAGCCCAAAATGGATACCCCTGTATGTCAGGGACATACCCATTGTGGCCCTAATCTTATGTCTGGATGCACAACGGGGCCCAAAATGTAAGGAGCAGCCGGTGGCTTTCAGAACAGAAATTTAGCATGAAGGTCATTTAGGCCCCATTGCACACTTGTAGAGTCCTTGAAAGGCCAAAACGACAGGGAACCCCAACAAATGATTCCATTTTGAAAACTAGACCTCTCAACGAATTCTTCTAGTGGTGTACTGTGTATTTTTACCCTACAATTTTTTAATAAATCTAAGCAAAGCAGTAGGAAAAAATTACAATTTTCATTTTTTTTGGCATTTGTATCAATTTAAAAACTGTTTTTTTTTGTACAGCACACAAATGAATGAAGACTTTCACCCCAAAATGGATACCCCTGTTTTTCCCGTGTTCAGAAACGTACCCATTGTGGCCCTAATCTACTTAAAGGACACATGACTAGGCCTATAATCGAAGGAGCATCTGTTGGATTTCGGGGTACAACAGAATAAATTCCAGGCCCCATTGCCCACTTGTAGAGCCATTGAGCGTCCAAAACGATAGAGAACTCCCACAAATGACCCCATTTTGAAATTCATCTAGGGGTGTACTGCATATTTTGACCCCACATTACTTGAATGAATTCAAGCAAAGCAGAAGGAAAAAATACGATTTTCATTTTTTTGGCAATTTTGTCAATTTAAAAACAGGTGTTTTTTGTATAGTGTACATAGAAATGAAGACTTTCACCCCAAAATGCATACCCCCGTTTGTCCCGTGTTCAGAAACATTCCTGTTGTGGCCCTAATCTACTTATAGGACACATGGCAAGGCCTGTAATGGAGGGAACACCCGTTGGATTGCAGGGCACAATTGAATACATTCCAGGCCCCATTGCTTACTTGTACTGAATAAAAATTGACATGTTAAAAAAATCCCCCCCCCCCCCCCTGTGCCCTGTTCAGCATTCCCCAAATCTTAGACAAAAATAATAATGTGAAATTTGTGGTATTTCTGAAGACAGGGGTAATTACGCAGGCTGGTTGGGATGGGTACATGGGGCAATAAAACCGTGTATCCCCCCTCCTCTCATGCTTTTTGGGGGGTATTTCGTTACCTCAGTGGCGGGGATGGGGTGTAAAAAGTGGCGCTCTGTGAGTCTTCGTAATCTTGCCGAAGTGGCAGTCACCCACAGAAGGCGCTCAACAAGGTGCTCCTGGAGCTGCATGAAGGTGAACGTTCCCTGGGCTTCTTGCAAATTACGGATTACAGGTAGCGGTCTGAATAACGCCGGGCTCACACGGCCGCATGTGGAATCCGCTTGCGGAGGCCCGCAGCGGATCCAGTCTGTGAGCCCGGCTGTGAGCCTGGTTGTGACCCTGCGTACGGCCGTGTAATGTACTGCGCATAACCGCCTACTCACACAGGCGGTCATGCGCAGTACACTTTTTGTTGTTTGTATTTCCCGCACCATCGCTTAGCGATGACACGGGTACCCACAGCCCGTACACAAGGTAGTTGCGTATGGGCTGCGGGTATATCCGCGACCATGGAGTAGAATGGGCTCTATGTTGCAGATATCCGCAGTAAAATAGAACCTGCTGCGTTCTCTTTTCTGCGAGTGGATTACGCAATTCGAACCCAATAATGTGAGCGGAATTGTGTAATCCAATGCGATTGATCTGCGTATTACAGTAGATAGCGCCGATCGCAATTCCGGGGGGGGGGGGCTGCCCGCAGCCCAGGATGACAGCTCCATGCTGTCAGCTACCTGCGGGCACCGACAGCATGGAGCTGTCACGTCCTCAGCTAAGAGGGCATTAATCCAAAGAGGATGTATGTTTTTACGTCCTCTAGGATTAAAGCCCACTTAGTGAGGACGTAAAAAGGCGATGGGGCCGTCACTAAGGGGTTAATGGAGGCCAGGAGAGGCTTTATTACTATATTTAGGCCATGTGAGGAATTAGTTCTAAATGGAGGCCATGAGGGCTGTTAGCACTTAATTTCGGCTATGAGGGTCAATATTATGGAGTGGAGACCATGCGGGGCATTATTACTGAGTGCAGCGCTATGGATGGGACAATTGTGTAGGCGTTTGGAAAAGAAAGCCAAGTGGCTGAAAAATTGAGTAGTCAACGAGGTCTGTGTGTCAATTCTGCAGACCTGTTGTGACCAGAACAAAACATTATGGCATCTGAGCCAGATGGAGAAAAAAAGGGAAAGTGAATGACTCCAGTCAGTAAGGATGTCACCTCTGATCACCAGATATTAAGACGGTACTGTAATCTTTTATGTAGTCTTCTAGGGTCTGTGTAGAGCTGGCATGTACTGATATATGGTCACTGTATGGAGACAATATTGGTTTTTATAGTGTTTTTTTTTTTTTACATTTTCGGCAACACTACTGGCATTATGTGGTCACGGTCTGTGGGGATTATTTATCCCTCATATAATGTAATTATTGATAATATCAATCTTTGCAGTGATTTTTATTTAGTGGTAGTATATTGGTATTAAAGGGAACCTGTCATGTTTTGATAGCAACCTAAATTAAGTTATAGTGCTGTTAGGGGACGAGACAGGGATTCGGGTAATGTATTTTTTATACTCACCCGCTCTTGCTATCCAGTGGTGTCCCCCTCAGAAGTCCCAATATTGGCCCAAAGTAATTTATATTTTAATTCTATTTTGGCATAAAAGTCTCAAAATGTCATAGTTTGTGCAAAAAGTTGCAACCTGCACAAATTTTTTTACTTTTTAGACCATCCTAGCCAAAAATTGAAAGGGGTGACTTGATGCAGTGGGAGAAGGCATAGTCTAAAGAGAAACTGATTCATTTATATTAAAAAGTGGTGCTAATTTTGGTAGAAATCTATACCTTCTCATAGCAGGTGCAGAGTTCATATTCTGACTTTAGGATAGATTAAAATGTGTTGAAGGATCCTCTTAATAAATTTTCTGCAATTTACTCCAACGATGTAACTACTGTAAGAAACGCCAGACTTAGGGTGCATTTCGACGAGCGTGTTTATGTGCGTACAATTGTGCGCACAAAGCCACGCATCTATTAGAACCATTGGTTCCCTATGCTGTGTTCACATGTCCGTGTTTTACAGGCATGCAAACACGCGCACCTGTAAAACATAGGACATGCGTGCACTGTAGATCCGTGGTGTGTGCAAATATTCAATGAATGGCCAAGCACTTGCCTTTGATTGGCTGAGCGCTGTGACCAATCACAGGCAGTGCTCAGCTGTCATTCAATGAATAAGAGCTGCCTGTGATTGGCTGAGCGCTCAGCCAATCAGATACAGCCCGTTTAGCAGGCGGGGATTTTAAATCTGAAAGAGCTTCAGAGCAGTGAGGGGACCCAAGTTGCTAGACGCGCCTGAGCCCTGACAGCGGCGAAGAGGTGAGTATTTTTGGTTTTTACACCAGATAGGATTGATTTTTCAGGAAAGGGCTTATATTTAAAGCCCTTCCCTGAAAATCACTGCAGGGGTTGCCGGGATCCTATTACGTTCAATGGCGGCTGCCGGCGGCCCCATTAAAAGCAATGCTGCGCGGACCTGCATTCACGCGTGTTTGTGCACGTAGGTGGGTGCTCGGTTTTGTGCGCACCAATATATGCTCACACATGCTCATGTGAATGCAAGCTTAAAGGGGTAGTCTGTGGAGAAAAAATTTAATTGAAAAATTCTCAGTATACAATGGAAGAGGCCAGTTCTCTAAGTGTTTTGATAACTGGTAATTAATTAAAAATAAAAAGTTGAAATGATAAGATAATTGAATAAAATACAAACATCTTAAAGCAGTAAAACGACCCAATTGAAACTGCACTCATGGCTTATAAATGTGCCACCACACTAAAACGACATAGATTATAAATGTGTAACATAGCTGAGGTATGTACTCAACAGCATGCATGCAGTCCTGTCAATACCAAGATATACACTCTATGTCGAAAACAGAAGTTGTCATGTTGCTGCAGACCCCGGCATATAGTTCCATTTCAGGCAGATATGTAAATGATGAGATTTGTGGTGATTAGATGAACGGTCTTGTCACCAGAGGCCCTAAAAGTGGTTGTCCCCTTGGCCTATAAAAGGCTGTCAGTGACTACTTCTTCCGCTTGTGTTCAACAATAGTCATGAACAAGATTTTGGCATGCTGTTATTTTCACTCCAATGATAAAACTGGTGTAAGAAATGTCAGTCTTAAAGGGGTAGTCTGGGGAGAAAAAATTCAAATGAAGTGTGCTTAGTGCTGTAGAAATACCTAAAAAATCTCTTATTCACTACACTTGATCCTCTGCGGCTCCTCCAGTGGTGCCTGGTCCCTGCGGCACTCTTCTTCTGGCTCCAACAATGAAACTCCTTAACAAAGTCACATGACTGCTGCAGGTAGTTACTGGCTGATCCTGACTTACATACAGCTGGTAATTGGCTGCAATGGTCACATGACCCTGTGGCGGAGCATCATTGCTGTTGCCAGCAGGAGAGTGCCGCAGGGGATCAGGCATTATCAGACCAGGAGCTGCGGGGGATTGGGGGAGGTCAGTATTCATTCTCCCCAGTCTAGCAGCATCTTACGAAGCAGACAGCAGAATTTGCTGCCCCTTTTAGCAGTGATTTATGGCTTCCATGTAGTCATGCAGATACACAGCCGCTCCTCACTCACTTGTGAGAGGGACGAGGAGTGGTAGGGAGAGTATACAGGGTATGGACTATGTAGTGAGCAGGGTCAGTCCTATGACCGTTAAAGATGGCTGGGATAAATCTCAGGATATGTCACTAGGTGGCTCTACCATCTTTTCCAACAAATCCAAGGTGCAGTCGACCTAGCCGTACACAGGATCCGAGAATAGGGAAACGCACTGAATAACTTGATTACCTGTTTTGTCCTCGTGATGCCAGTGCCCCTTCGCAGTGATGTAAGACGAATAATAAAGTCCACAGTCAAAGAGAGAGTTTTTAAACTAGAGGCACATGGTTTTCTTTTACTTGTACGGTCAAGGCAAAGGTTTCCAAAAAACATTTATTCTTCTTTTAACAGTCTTAGGCATTACAATGTAAACACCCCTGTGCAGATTCTTCCCTCAACAAGTTTGTATCTAGAAGTCACTCTCTACTCTGAATATCTGCAGTCTAAGTTATCTAATGAACAATTACTGGGGTGCTCCCGTTACTTGTTGGGCACATATCATATACAATCACATTCATCCCTCTGGGTACTCAGTTTCTCAGTTGTGCTTCCTAGTATGATAGAAGAACGGAGGAACCATGCACTCGCCACAGCTGACTCCAAAAGAACAGGATCTGCTCCTCACACTCCTGGAGAAAAAGCCTCCCATCACCGCAGGAGTAAGCGCAGCACTCGGCACGGGTAAGCTCCAGATCTCCATTTTCCTCACACGGCCTCCTCCGATCACATCTCCACTCCTTCTTGAGGATATGTAACAAAAAATAATTATTCATTTGTTGCTGCAGATTGTTTATCAGCCACAATCATGTACATGTAATATGAGGTCACCTCCAGCAGTTGTAAAATAGGGTATTTTTAAGTCCTAGATGCAGATGTACTGAAAGACATAAGTAGTGACCACTAATCTTTTTGCATACAGCAGTATTTCCCAAACTTCTTCATGACCCCCTAACATGTCATGTTTTCAGGATATCCTAAAGTAAGAACACCTATGGCAACGTCTAAGGCGCCGAAAATAATTACCTCACCTGTGCAGCACTGAGGTAATCCTGAACTCCTGACCTGTTGAGGGGTTGAGAGGCCTGAAGTTGGAAAACAATGAAATAGAGACCACAAATCGGTAATAAAACTAGTTTCATGCATTGTCCACCTATGTAAAAGGCTCTGAATGGAAGAGTTCTCTGAGGCTCTGTTAACACAAGTCATAAAACTCCAAGCTTTAACATAATATGATTCCAATTGCTACTTGTGTAACCAGATATATGGCAGAGGAAGATGTAAGTAGAGTAGAGATGAGCGAGCACCAAAATGCTCGGGTGCTCGTTACTCGGGACGAACTTTTCGCGATGCTCGAGGGTTCATTTAGAGTAACGAACCCCATTGAAGTCAATGGGCGACCCGAGCATTTTTGTATATTGCCGATGCTCGCTAAGGTTTCCATTTGTGAAAATCTGGGCAATTCAAGAAAGTGATGGGAACGACACAGCAACGGATAGGGCAGGCGAGGGGCTACATGTTGGGCTGCATCTCAAGTTCCCAGGTCCCACTATTAGGCCACAATAGCGGCAAGAGTGCCCCCCCAACAATTTTTCCTTCTGAAAAGCCCTCATTAGCAATGCATACCTTAGCTAAGCACCACACTACCTCCAACAAAGCACAATCACTGCCTGCATGACACTCCGTGCCACTTCTCCTGGGTTACATGCTGCCCAACCCTCCCCCCCCCCCGCACGACCCAGTGTCCACAGCGCACACCAAAGTGTCCCTGCGCAGCCTTCAGCTGCCCTCATGCCACACCACCCTCATGTCTATTTATAAGTGCGTCTGCCATGAGGAGGAACCGCAGGCACACACTGCAGAGGGTTGGCATGGCTAGGCAGTGACCATCTTTAAAAGGGGCAGGGCGATAGCCCACAATGCTGTACAGAAGCAATGAGAAATATAATCCTGTGCCACCGCCATCAGGAGCTGCACACGTGGGCATAGCAATGGGGAACCTATGTGCCACACACTATTCATTCTGTCAAGGTGTCTGCATGCCCCAGTCAGACCGCGGTTTCTTATAAATAGTCACAGGCAGGTACAACTCCGCAATGGGAATTCCGTGTGCACCCACAGCATGGGTGGCTCCCTGGAACCCACCGGCTGTACATAAATGTATCCCATTGCAGTGCCCTGGACAGCAGAGCTAACGTCAGATTAAATGCAGGTGGGCTTCGGCCCACACTGCATGCCCCAACCTGACAGGGGTTTTTAATTCATAGACACAGGCAGGTATAACTCCCTATTGTGAAGTCCCTGTGGACCCACAGCATGGGTGGCTCCCTGGAACCCACCGGCAGTACATAAATATATCCCATTGCAGTGCCCATCACAGCTGAGGTAATGTCATGTTTAATGCAGGTGGGCTTCGGCCCACATTGCATGCCCCAGTCGGACTGGGGTTCTTTAGAAGTGGACACATGCAGTTACAACTCCGTGTGGACAGACAGCATGGGTGGGTGCCAGGAACCCGCGGGCGGTACATAAATATATCCCATTGCAGTGCCCAGCACAGCTGAGGTAACGTCAGCTTTAATGCAGGTGGGCAAAAAATTAATTGGATTACACTGTAGGCGAGGGCCCCCAAAAATTGGTGTACCAACAGTACTAATGTACGTCAGAAAAATTGCCCATGCCCAACCAAGAGGGCAGGTGAAACCCATTAATCGCTTTGGTTAATGTGGCTTAATTTGTAACTAGGCCTGGAGGCAGCACAGTTAAAATAAAAATTGGTTCAGGTGCAAGTTTCAACGCTTTAATGAGCATTGAAACGTATAAAAATTGTTTACAAAAATTATATGACTGTGCCTTGTGGGCCTAAGAAAAATTGCCCGTTCGGCGTGATTACGTCAGGTTTCAGGAGGAGGAGCAGGAGGAGGAGGATGAATATTATACACAGATTGATGAAGCTAAAAGGTCCACGTTTTTGATGGTGATAGAGAACAATGCTTCCATCCACGGGTGCAGCCTACGTATTGTTTAGGAATCGCTGCTGTCCGCTGGTGGAGAAGAGAAGTCTGGGGAAATCCAGGCTTTGTTCATCTTGATGAGTGTAAGCCTGTCGGCACTGTCGGTTGACAGGCGGGTACGCTTATCTGTGATGATTCCCCCAGCCGCACTAAACACCCTCTCTGACAAGACGCTAGCCGCAGGACAAGCAAGCACCTCCAGGGCATACAGCGCGAGTTCAGGCCACGTGTCCAGCTTCGACACCCAGTAGTTGTAGGGGGCAGAGGCGTCACAGAGGACGGTCGTGCGATTGGCTACGTACTCCACCATCCTTTTACAGTGCTCCCGCCGACTTAGCCTTGACTGTGGAGCGGTGACACAGTCTTGCTGGGGAGCCAGAAAGCTGTCAAAGGCCTTAGAGAGTGTTCCCCTGCCTGTGCTGTACATGCTGCCTGATCTCCGTGCCTCCCCTGCTACCTGGCCCTCGGAACTGTGCCTTCGGCCACTAGCGCTGTCGGATGGGAATTTTACCATCAGTTTGTCCGCCAGGGTCCTGTGGTATAGCATCACTCTCGAACCCCTTTCCTCTTCGGGTATGAGAGTGGAAAGGTTCTCCTTATACCGTGGGTCGAGCAGTGTGTACACCCAGTAATCCGTAGTGGCCAGAATGTGTGTAACACGAGGGTCAGGAGAAAGGCATCCTAACATGAAGTCAGCCATGTGTGCCAGGGTACCTGTATGCAACACATGGCTGTCCTCACTAGGAAGATCACTTTCAGGATCCTCCTCCTCCTCCTCCTCCTCCTCCTCCTCCTCCGGCCATACACGCTGAAAGGATGACAGGCAAGCAGCAGGGGTACCCTCAGCAGTGGGCCAAGCTGTCTCTTCCCCCTCCTCCTCATCCTCCTCTCCCTCCTCCTCCTCAACGCGCTGAGATATAGACAGGAGGGTGCTCTGACTATCCAGCGACATACTGTCTTCCCCCGCCTCTGTTTCCGAGCACAAAGCGTCTGCCTTTATGCTTTGCAGGGAACTTCTCAAGAGGCATAGCAGAGGAATGGTGACGCTAATGATTGCAGCATCCCCGCTCACCATCTGGGTAGACTCCTCAAAGTTTCGAAGGACCTGGCAGATGTCTGCCAACCAGGCCCACTCTTCTGTAAAGAATTGAGGAGGCTGACTCCCACTGCGCCGCCCATGTTGGAGTTGGTATTCCACTATAGCTCTACGCTGCTCATAGAGGCTGACCAACATGTGGAGCGTAGAGTTCCACCATGTGGGCACGTCGCACAGCAGTCGGTGCACTGGCAGATGAAACCGATGTTGCAGGGTGCGCAGGGTGGCAGCGTCCATGTGGGACTTGCGTAAATGTGCGCAGAGTCGGCACACCTTTCCGAGCAGGTCTGACAAGCGTGGGTAGCTTTTCAGAAAGCGCTGAACCACCTAACTAAAGATGTGGGCCAGGCATGGCACGTGCGTGAGGCTGCCGAGCGGCAGAGCCGCCACCAGGTTACGGCCGTTGTCACACACGACCATGCCCGGTTGGAGGCTCAGCGGCGCAAGCTAGCGGTCGGTCTGCTCTGTCAGACCCTGCAGCAGTTCGTGGGCCGTGTGCCTCTTATCTCCTAAGCTGAGTAGTTTCAGCACGGCCTGCTGACGCTTGCCCACCGCTGTGCTGCCACGCCGCGCGACACCGACTGCTGGCGACGTGCTGCTGCTGACACATCTTGATTGCGAGACAGAGGTTGCATAGGAGGAGGAGGAGGGTGGTTTAGTGGAGGAAGCATACACCGCTGCAGATACCACCACCGAGCTTGGGCCCGCAATTCTGGGGGTGGGTAGGACGTGAGCGGTCCCAGGCTCTGACTCTGTCCCAGCCTCCACTAAATTCACCCAATGTGCCGTCAGGGAGATATAGTGGCCCTGCCCGCCTGTGCTTGTCCACGTGTCCGTTGTTAAGTGGACCTTGTCACTAACCGCGTTGGTGAGGGCGAGTACAATGTTGCGTGAGACGTGGTCGTGCAGGGCTGGGATGGCACATCGGGAAAAGTAGTAGCGACTGGGAACTGAGTAGCGTGGGGCCGCGGCCACCATCATACCTTTGAAAGCCTCCGTTTCCACAACCCTATATGGCAGCATCTCCAGGCTGATAAATTTGGCAATGTGCATGTTTAACGCTTGAGCGTGCGGGTGCGTGGCGGCGTACTTGCGCTTGCGCTCCAACACTTGCGCTAGCGACGGCTGGACGGTGCGCTGAGAGACATTGGTGGATGGGGCCGAGCACAGCGGAGGTGAGGGTGTGGGTGCAGGCCAGGAGACGGTAGTGCCTGTGTCCTGAGAGGGGGGTTGGATCTCAGTGGCAGGTTGGGGCACAGGGGGAGAGGCAGCGGTGCAAACCGGAGGTGGTGAACAGCCTTCGTCCCACCTTGTGGGGTGCTTGGCCATCATATGTCTGCGCATGCTGGTGGTGGTGAGGCTGGTGGTGGTGGCTCCCCGGCTGATCTTGGCGCGACAAAGGTTGCACACCACTGTTCGTCCGTCGTCTGCACTCTCAGTGAAAAACTGCCAGACCTTTGAGCACCTCGGCCTCTGCAGGGTGGCATGGCGCGAGGGGGCGCTTTGGGAAACAGTTAGTGGATTATTCGGTCTGGCTCTGCCTCTACCCCTGGCCACCGCACTGCCTCTTGCAACCTGCCCTGCTGCTGCACTTGCCTCCCCCTCTGAAGACCTGTCCTCAGTACGCGTAGCAAACCAGGTGGGGTCAGTCACTTTATCGTCCTGCTGCTCTTCCTCTGAATCCTCTGTGCGCTCCTCCCTCGAACTTACTCCAATTACTGCTACCTGAGTGATAGACAACTGTGTCTCATCGTCATCGTCCTCCTCACCCACTGAAAGCTCTTGAGACAGTTGCCGGACATCCCCAGCCTCATCCCCCGGCCCCCGGGAACTTTCCAAAGGTTGGGCATCGGTCACAACAAACTCCTCCGGTGGGAGGGAACAGTTCCTGGGAGTCTGCCTGCTCCTCAGAATGTGTCATTGTAATGGAGTGAGGAGGCTGGGAGGAAGGAGGAGCAGCAGCCAGAGGATTCAGAGTTGCAGCAGTGGACGGCGCAGAATTCTGGGTGGTCGATAGATTGCTGGATGCACCTTCTGCCATCCACGACAGGACCTGCTCACACTGCTCATTTTCTAATAAAGGTCTACCGCGTGGACCCATTAATTGTGAGATGAATGTGGGGACGCCAGAAACGTGCCTCTCTCCTAATCTCGCAGCAGTCGGCTGCGATACACCTGGATCAGGAGCTCGGTCTGTGCCCACACCCTGACTTGGGCCTCCGCGTCCTCGCCCGCGTCCATGTCCTCTAGGCCTACCCCTACCCCTCAGCATGCTGTATTACCAGTAGTGCAGAAACAGAACGCTGTAATTAAATGTGCCGCTTATTGGCCTGTGGTTGGAGGCTGTTTCACTCTGGACAAGATGACAGCGGTGATGTAAGAGGCAACGCAGAGGCAGGAAAGAATTTTGCGCAAGCCTGCTGTAACACTTAGCTGGCTGCGTATGAATTAGGACAACTACCCCCAGCAGAGACGCAGTACAGTCAGGACGGTCACAGGCAGCCCAAATAGATTTTTTTCCCAAATTTTTTGGGAAAAGCCCACTGCGTATATAGACTGGATATGTCTTTCACTGTCCCTGCCTCACCACCACTACTGGCCGTGGACTATGTAAAATTACTGCAGGACGCAATGCTCTGGACGCAATGCTCTGCACGGCCGATATACAAAAAAAAAAAAAAATGTGCAACACTGCAAAAAGCAGCCTCAACAGTACTGCACACGGTCAGATGTGGCCCTAAGAAGGACCGTTGGGGTTCTTGAAGCCTAAAATCACTCCTAACGCTCTCCCTATAGCAGTTCCGGCACCAGCAGCACTTTCCCTGATCTCTGTCAGAATGCATCTGTGGCGAGCCGCGGGAGGGGCCGATTTATATACTCGGGTGACACCTGATCTCGCCAGCCACTCACTGCAGGGGGGTGGTATAGGGCTTGAACGTCGCAGGGGGAAGTTGTAATACCTTCCCTGTCTTTCTATTGGCCAGAAAAGCGCGCTAACGTCTCAGAGATGAAAGTGAAAGTAACCCGAACATCGCGTGGTGCTCGCCTCTAGTAACGAGCATCTTGAACACGCTAATACTCGAACGAGTATTAAGCTTGGACGAGTACGTTCGCTCATCTCTAAAGTAGAGTCATTGTTGGATGTACTATATGCAAACTTGTACAGCTATAGATAAAGATAAGCTTGACCTAATGTGTTTAGATAACTTTTTGTGCCACGGTTTATTTGCCCTTTCAATTGCTTTTGTTCTGTCTAGAAACAAACAGCTTTTCAATAGCTGAAGATCAAGATAACTTGAAGTAGAAAGTTATCACAGTCAAGTTAAACTTTGAAGCATCTACATGCATATCTATGGATATTTCAGTGAGAGGCAAGGAACCATAACCTAGTAAATGTATGATCCAGCAGCTGGCAGTGGGGTGTTGGTGGCTTACAGAATTTAGTTCGAGGTTTTGTTCTCGGTGATTCAGACACAAAGTCATGTTTAAATATCAGCACCATGGACAGGGGAAAGTGTGATACATTATATGGTCCTGTACGTAGCAGATTTTACGCATCATTCTAAAGTATAACAAAGGAGAAAACCCAACTGCTTAAAACACTTGTTTTATTCTTCTTTTATTCCAGAATATCTATAAAACTACAAATGGTTGGTACCGTGTGTCATTATGTCTACACCCAGACGTGTGTCAAAAGGCACTTGTTTCTTGATCACAGCTAACAAACTCACATGGCACTCCCCTTAAAATCAATTATGGACCAATCATTATGCATATAAATCATATGTGTGCATTCCACAAGCTTGATTGTGACACCCAAAGCCCCCCTTCTTCCAAAAAAAAATGATTTAGACATAGTGTTACACCATGCCTACCATTTGTAATTTTATGGTTATTCTGGATAAAAATAAGTGTTTTTAAGGAGCCGACTCTTCTGCTTTGTTGTTGCTATTCAAGTTGTTTGACTCAGTCAGCTGGATCACCAGAAAACCTTCCTGCTAAATCGAGGTTAATACTACCTACAACCTGATGACAACTATGTGTTGTGTATTTTGGAATTTCACAGTATACTTGTGTTGCATGTGGAAGTGTGACAAAAGGCATTTTTGTGATTTGCACATATATTGTTTGATCATTGATGCCTGCCGTTGTCACTCATTTTTTCTACAACACTCTTTAGCCAAATAAGTCAGAAATTGTTAACTTTAAAATGATGCAGAAATGCTACAAATACAATGTTTATATTACCCAACGGAACAGTACTGTGAGGGAACCAGTTACTCGCCTAAAGTACCAGAAACTAACTTATGCTGCTGTTAGGGCAGGTGGAAGGGGGCCAGCTGATGTATTTTTTATACTCGGGCTCTCTGTGGTTCTCGCATTGCCCACCGCTTAGTTCCATACTGTGCATGAAAATCTGACTCTATTCAGAGTCCCGTGTGCCCGCTCTCCCATAGACTTGTACGGAAGAGCATGTGCACGGCAATATGAAAAGAGTCTGATTTTTCTGCATCACACGGAATTCAGCGGTGTGCACTGCGGAAACAGGGGAATGGGTGACTATAAAAAGTACATCACCCGGCTCCCTGTCAGGTCCCCTAACAAGGCTAAAAGTTAGTTTATGGTGCTTTAGGCAGGAGATGGGTTCAATTCAATTGAGTTTTCTAATTTAGGACTGTTAGGGCTATTTCAGACGACCGTATATCGGCTCGGTTTTCACGCCGAGCCGATATACGGTGTCCTTGTCTGCAGGGGGGGCGGAGGATGGAAGAGCCAGGACCAGGAACTGAGCTTCCGCCCCTTCCCCGCCCCTTGGCACTATTTGCAATGGGAGGGATGGGGCAGAGCTAAGCGACGTCACTTAGCTCTGCCCCCACCTCACCCCCTCCTATTGCAAATAGTGGAGAGGGGCGGAGAGGGGTGGGAGCTCAGTTCCTGCTCCTGGCTCTTCCATCCTCCTCCCCCTGCAGACAAGGACACGGTATATCGGCTCGGCATGAAAACCGAGCCAATATACGGTCGTCTAAATAAGCCCTTAGGTCCAGCACACAGATGCATCGTTCTGTCTCCTGAGTCTGCTTTTGTTTCTTCCAGCATTCACAGGGTTACTTTGTCTGGCTCCTCCACCCAGCTTGTGGGAATCTGCAATCATCTTCCTAATTAAACTCCCCAGACCTTTCCCAGAATGCTTTGGTGTTGTTGTTCATTCCCTGTATGACTGCATGCGAGCTGTTGGTGCAGCTATCTTGTCTGTATGCAATTCTCTGTGTATTCTTGGCTGGATTATACTATGGCTTTGGGTGTTTCCAGCTCTCTGTGTGTTTTGCTGCTGGGTTCTTGTTTGTCTATCTATTCTCTGTACAGGACTGTCTTTGGTTCCCACCTTATGTCCACTCTTCCATATCTCTGCAGCTTGGTGCAATTGACTCTGGACTCCTATCCTCACCCGGTAGGTAGGGAAGTCTAGGAGTCAAGGATAGAAAAGGCAGCCTGGACCTCTCCACTTTCAGAAGTATCACCAGGTAAGGGATATCTTAGCCCATCTAAGTTCAGGGTAAGGCCCGTTCTCATCCATTGTACCCAAGTCCCTGCATTTGCACAGTCTTTGCCTTGATGTCAGCTGTCTATCCTGCCAGGTGGGTCCACTCTGTAGGATGACACAGTGGATCCATAAACGCTACGTAACAAGGACCCATTCCATGTGCCATATAAGAGAACTGAGTGAAGAGTCCTATGACTGGAACCCCTGAATAAGATAGCGCTGACAGGCTTAATGTGTGGGTTTCAATACATCATGTATTCACCACCCTTTCATGACTTTTTCATAATTTTGTGGAAATACAGACAAATCAGTGTACATGATCTCCCCATACCAACTGAAACATTAGAATGTCATTAACTGTTGTTTCAGTGTGCCAAAACTATTTAGGATTCATGGGTTCTGACACTATAGGTGGAGTGTAATCTAGGCTTTCACCATGTTGCCACTTTGTTGTGCATCAAAGGTTGCTGCCGATGTGAGGGAGGGGGGAATAAATATTGAGTTCAGCCCAGCTTTCCCCTAGTCAATGGCAAGTTGACACAGAAAGCTGGGTGACACTTTACCAATATCATTATACCATATGTCCTCTTCATATTCTCACCCTTTTTATTAGAAGATACTTTTTAGATTTAAATCTGTTTTTATCACGATTTTATGTAGAAGATGGTGAACAGCACAGAAAGTCACAAACTGAGGAAAGAGCAGAGCATCCCAGATGATTGGCTCCAATTATATCCATCAGCCAAATCTATACAAATGTTAGAGAGTAAATAAGATTTTCTTTATTTTTTACTTTGGTGTACTATATACCATTACAACTGCATACATATATTTTTCTGTTCTACATATTTGTTTCTTACATATACATATTTTACATTAGAATAGGGTAAACAATTGAATAAATAGATGAATGCATCTTATTCATAAATATTCAAAAAATTGTAATGTTCCAATAATATTATATAATACAAAGTGGATTAAACCGTATATATATACATAACCCCCATTCACGGATGTTCAAGCACTCAATTCAATGTTATTAAACCACTACAGAATGAATATAAAACTATCAAAATGAACAAAAAATAGATGTATAAATTGAGCAAAAAAAATGTATTCAATTATTTCCCCTATTCTAATATTAGGCTTTTCTGTAGTTATTTATAATTAGAGGTGAGCGAACGTGCTCGGCCCCGCCCCTTTTTCGCCCGAATACCGCGATTTTCGAGTACTTCACTACTCGGGTGAAAAGTACTCGGGTGCGCCGGGGGGCGGGGAGAGGCGTGGCGGCGTGGGGGGTAGCAGCGGGGAACAGGGGGGAGCCCTCTCTCTCTCCCTCTCCCCCCCACTCCCCGCTGCAACCCCCCGCGCCGCCACGGCGCCCCCCCGAATTTTTTCGCCCGAGTACTGAAGTACTCGAAAATCGCGGTATTCGGGTGAAAAAGGGGCGTGGCCGAGCACGTTCGCTCATCTCTATTTATAATGCATTACATGTGTTTTTAGACCTAGTTGAATGTATAATTTTCATCCAGGAGGGCAAGGATCAATATGACCATTTAATACGAAATGGATCAGGAAGGCAAAAGTTAATTATCAGCTGTTTAAGGAAGTAAAGTTTATTGTAACAACAAGGTGACCAAGGTCCTGGTTGGACCCAAACGCGTCCGAATTTTACTCTGATATGTGAGGCACTAATCCAATAAAGGCAAGAAAATTTCACTTTAAATCAGCTTTGTTTTCCTATAGAATATACTCTTTTATTTACCGCTAGAGACTGGGCGGAGGAGCTGTATAGTCTTGTAAGTCTTGCCATGATCAGACTGAATAGTACGGGGAGCGTGGTGGTGAGGAATATTTTTCCTTTTATCTACTTTGTGTGTATAACAGTCTAGCTCGAACCACCCCTCTTACATTATATAGACAATCCGGAAATTAAGGGGTTACTCCCTTATATTTTTTGTGGAATAAGCAACACAGAATTAATGTTGCAGCAATAAGTGCCTATTACCACTTTCATGGATCTTCCTGTGATCCAGAAATTGAAGAAAATTAATCACACTTCAAATTTCCACACACTAAATGGAGAGATAAGAACTTTATATAAACACTTATGAGAAACAGTTCAAATCAGCCTGGGAGAAGTCCTGACTCTAGAGAGATGTCACTAACACTTGCTGAGTTTTTAATGACCAATGATAATAAATGAATTATATTAAATTGTAATATACCAGTGAGGCATCTTTTAGCCTTGTTTCAAATGTCTTTGTATATATACTTCTGCAGTTTAATTAAATAAACAGACAACATCTAATCCCAGCCAATGGTGTGTGTGGTTTGTAAGCTTCCTCAAGCATAAACTAACAAATTTGGATTCCTAAAAACATACGAATTAGCAATCCCATCACATCTGAGTGCCGACCTGCTGATGTTACCTGTACACCTGTATGTCTCCTAAAGGGGTTTACCGCAATCACATTGATTACATTTTGTGCCCTCAAAAGTGGAAAAGTTTAGTTCTATGAGGAAAAACATTCCCAGACGAAGACTGCGGTTCTGACCACCAACTGATTGTTGTCCAAAAGAAGCCACATTTCTGGAACTGCAGAAAAACAGCAGCAACATTAAAGTTTTACTGTCTCAGTACATCTTGCTAATGCAGTAGAGGTAAAGAATCGTTCCTAATTGTTAAATACCTTTAAAAAAGAACTAGACAAACTATGGTAGGAAATTAAAAGCATTACAATAGAATCAGCAAATGAACATATACCATGCAAAAAAGCAACAAGAAAAATGACTTGGCTTTCAGTAGAAAGCATGCATATGGCCGACATGTGGCAAGAAGCAAAAGCTACTAGAAACGGAGGTGATTTCCAGTGGCAAAATTCCTAGTTTCAGCAAAAAGACAAAGAATGGTTTGGGAATGTATGCTGCATGAAATTGAAGGGAAAACGAACAAACGGGACACACCAGAGTGCTCTTATCTCATGTTAAAAAGGCCCCCTCTCCCTTCTCTCCTCCTGTAATGTGTATAAAGGTCTCCATCATGTCCTGCTTTCCCTTCTCTTCTTCTGTAATATATATATAGGTCTCCATCATGTCCTCCTTTCCCTTCTTTCCCCCTGTAACATATATGACAGTTTCCATCATATATCTCCTTTCCCTTCTCTCCTCCTGTAACTTGTATAAAGGTTTCCATCATATCCTCCTCTCCCTTCTCTTCTCCTTTAACATATATAAAGGTTTCCATCATGTCCTTCCTCTCACTTCCCCCCTCTTGTAACATGTATAAACGTTTCCATCATGTCCCTCCTCTTCCTTCTCTACTCCAGTAATATATATATAAACGTTTCCATCATGACACCCTTTTCCTTCTCTCCTCCTGTAAGATATAGAAAGGTTTCCATCATGTCCTCCTCCCTTCTCTACTCCTGTAATACATAAGCGTTTTCATCATGACACCCTTCTACTTCTCTCCTCCTGTAACATATATAAAGGTTTCCATCATGTCCTCATCCTCCCTTCTAACCTCTTGTAACATATATGATGGTTTCCATAATGGAACAATCACAGAAAAATGGCCGTTACTTACTGACTGAGGAGTGCATATAGATGTATCCTCCTCTCACCATGCAGGTAGCTGACTACCAAATGGAGAAGACAATAACACCTGTGCAGGACACCTATATAACAACCACTCACACTGCCTCCTGATAATGAGGGGGGTGGATGCTTGGTGTAAACTCCCACACATAGTGGATACAGGGTGCCAGACCATTCTGATATATGTAGTTCACCATGCAGACCAGCAACCTATTAATGACGCCATTGGCTCCTCCATTTGGTAGTCAGCTACCTGCATGGTGAGAGGAGGATGCATCTATATGCACTCCTCAGTCAGTAAGTAACAGCCATTTTTATGTGATTGTTTTTAATTCTTGATTTCCCCTTCTGTGATGCATTTCCATAATGGAAACAGCAGCACACCAAAACAAGACCACTAGCAGTGGTGGTGCAAAGGTAGAAAGCAGTGCAGGCTTAATCAAGGGTCCAGACTTCAATGGACTCCAATAATGTGATCCATAAATAGATAAAAAAGCAGCACCTCAGAGAAAAGTTTCCACAATATCATTTCAAAAGTAAAAAATACTTCTCTTTATTGAGACATCCAAAGGTAAAAATGGCAGTACACAACGTTTCGGCCAGTGCCTGCTTTCTGCGTTTCTGTCATTTTTACATTCGGATGTCTCAGCAAAGATTAATATTTTTTACTTTTAAAATGATATTGTGAGAACTTTTCTCTGCAGTGCTGCTTCTTATCTATTTATGGTTTCCACCATGCCCCCTCCTACTTCTCTCCTCATGTAACATATATACATGTTTCCATCATGTCCCTCCTATCCCTTCTCTCCTCCTGTAACATATATAAAGATTTCCAGCATGTCCCCCCTCTCCCTTCTCTCCTCTTGTAACATATGTAAAGGTTTCCATCATGTCCCCCCTCCCACTTCTCTCCTCATGTAATATATATATATATATATATATATATATATATATATATATATATATATAAAAGTTTACATCATGTCCTCCTCTCCCTTCTCCCCTCTTGTAACATAAATGAAGGTTTACATCATGTCCTCCTCTCCCTTCTCTCCTCTGATAACATATATAAAAGTTTCCATCATGTCCCTCCTCTCCCTTCTCTCCTCCTGTAACATATATAAGGGTTTCCATCATGTCCCCCCTCCCGTAACATATATAAAGGTTTCCATCATGTCCTCCTCTCCCTTCTCCCATCCTGTAAAATATATAAAGATTTCCATCCTGTCCTCCTCTCCCTTCTCTCCTCCTGTAAAATATATAAAGGTTTCCATCCTGTCCTCCTCTCCCTTCTCTCCTCCTGTAACATATATCAAGGTTTCCATCATGTCCTTCCTCTCCCTTCTCTCCTTCTGTAACATATATAAAGGTTTCCATCATGTCCCTCCTCTCCCTTCTCTACTCCTGTAACATATATAATGGTTTCCATGATGTTCTTCTCTCCTCCTGTAACATATATAAAGGTTTCCATCATGTCCTCCTCTCCCTTCTCTCCTCCTGTAACATATATAAAGGCTTCCATCATGTCCTCCTCTCCCTTCTCTCCTCCTGTAACATATATAAAGGTTTCCATCATGTGCTCCTCCCCCTTCTCTCCTACTGTAACATATATAAAGGTTTCCATCATGTCCCTCTCTCCCTTCTCTACTCCTGTAACATATATAAATGTTTCCATTATGTTTCTCACTCTTCTCTCCTCCATGCTACAAATCAACACAATTTAGTCTTTCCTGATACGTTTTCCACCATTTTTATAGCCCATCTTTGGACTTTTTGTTTTTCATCAATCTCTTTCTGCAGGTGAGGTTTCCAGAACTAAGCACAATATTCCAGATGTGGTCTCACCAGAGCTCTATACAGTGGATCACAATCTCCCTCTTTCTACTGGTTATAAGTCTATACAGCTGAACATCTCGCTTTCTTACTTGTGAATCTATCAGAGGTCAAAGCCCATAAATCCTTCTCTTCTGAAGTCCTGGATAACACAGAATATCTGATAAAATGAGTCTGAGGATTACTTCTCCCCCAGTGCATTATTTTCCATTTACAAACACTGAACTGCAGTTTCCATAGTTTTTACCATTTATCCAATAAATATTTCTCCATGTTCAAGACTTTGCTAGGTATAAGTGGTGTCTGTCCAAGAGTCCCAAATATCTTACAATCATATACCTATCAGGTCACATTGAATTCTGGTATATTAATTTTACTGTGTGTAGATATATATAACTAATAATTATAACTAAAGATGTTGCATTTCAATCTCTTTCATAAAATAAAGGGGTAGAGAAGCAAACAATGAACTTCTGAGAAATTGTACAATTCTGAAATTAAATAGTAATGTTGGAAATGTTTCTAATGCCTTGACCAGCAGGAACATCTGGCAGGGAAAGGGTTAACAGGCAAGGAGTAACTGGTAATTTTTCTTAGCTGTTGAATGGTGAGTACACTGCAGATATAACTACTAGAGCTTTGTACAAGGACAAGTGATACACACATGTACAGCATTCACTCCATCGCCCACTGGAGCAGTGTCTACCCCTCCTTCTCTCTCCCAGAGTCCTTTGCACTATACAAATGACGTCAGAGCAGTTCTGACATTGTACAGTACTGTTCCTCTGTGTATCTCTCTGACTGAGCATCTGCTCCTGGATCCTATATAAACCCTGCAGAATGGGAGCCCCCGAACATTGGAGCTGTGACCTCAGCCTTCTGCTATCACTCATAGTTATAGTGTCTGCAGTCAGTGCAGGGGATCCTTTTGACACCCAGCTAGGAGATATCACCTCCTGCAGCCAGCAGTGTCAGCTCACCTTCAAGCTCAAGAGCTCCTCACAAGTAAGTGTGCTGGTACACCATGCATTCTATCTATCTATCTATATATATATATCATATTATATCATATCATATCTTTCTGTCCTTCTATCCAGTATATTATATAACAGCTCTTATGAATTATGTAAAGAGAATGAAATGTGCTTATGTATTCAGTAAGAGTCATCCATACTGCTGGTATCCATCCTTTCTACATTTCTAAATCCTCCTCCCATGCAGTGAGATTTAACCATTTCCATGCCATTTATAATTAAGATGGTGATCACTGACGTGACTGTTTTCCATGTACTAAGCAGGTGCGCTGCTTTTCCGACCTCTCTGCCGTACAGGTTGAGACATTTGTTACATGCCTGTCATTTCTGCTACATGTGAATGTCACAGCTGCTGTGGAATATTAGTTGTACGTAGAGTACATTGTATCTATACAGCAGTGGGGGAGATAGATGTAGCACCTTTTTTATAGGAGTGACTACATAACAATATAAACATAAGATGCTTGGAGTGACATAAAGCTATATAGTTTATAGTAATGCAGATAAGAACTAATGACTTCAGGATAAACAATATCCTATGAAAGAAACCAATGTACAGAATACGAGCTCTCATATGGTTGCAGTGGTTGCAGCCAATGTACATGACTATAGGACTATGGCCTAGGGCATGAAAGCCTTCTAGTTTCTGCAGCCGTTGTACATGACTGTGGGGCTTCAGCCACCCTCATAGTTCCTGCAGCCACTGTACATAACCATGGGGCTACATCTGCCTTGGGCCAAGAGAACCTCATAGTTCCTGCAGCCATTGTAAATGACCATGGGGCTACATCTGGCCTGGACCATGAGAACCGCATGGTTTCTGCAGCCGTTGTACATGACTGTGGCGCTACAACCAGCCTGGGCCATGAGAGCCTCATAGTTCCTGCAACCATTGTACATGACCATGGGGCTACAGATGGCTTGGGCCCTGAGAACCTCATAGTTTCTGCAGCCATTGTACATGACGGTGGGGTTTCATCTGGCCTGGGCCCTGAGAACCTCATGGTTTCTTCTACCACTGTGCATGACTATTTGGCTATGTCTGGCCTGGTCCACGAGAACTTCCTAGCTTCTGCAGTCATTGTACATAACTGTGGGGCTACAGCAGTCCTGAGCCACGAGAATGGCTTGTATTTCTGCAGTCATTTTGCCTTGGAATATCATCCTCCTTTACATGTAGATGGTTCAGTGATAAAGCCGAGATACTTGCTGACAGTATTTTCTCTGTATGTCTTAGGTTTGTTACATAATGACTTGGAAGGCTTTATTAATGTATTGGTAGGTAAGAATGCTGGCAACAAGGTGCAAAGTGTTTATTCATACAGTGAGTTAAATCTGTCTTGCGCATTATTGCTCATTATTAGAGATGAATGAACATACTCGTTTCGAGTAATTACTCGATCGAGCACCGCGATTTTCGAGTACTCCTGTATTCGGGTGAAAAGATTCGGGGGGCGCCGGGGGGCAGGGGGAGGCGTGGGGGAGCGGGGAGTAGCAGCGGGGAACAGGGGGGAGTCCTCTCTCTCCCTCTCCCCCCCCACTCCCCGCTGCAACCCCCCACTCCCCCACGGCACCCCCCGAATCTTTTCGCCCAAGTACGGAAGTACTCGAAAATCGTGGCGCTCGGGCGGAAAAGGGGCGTGGCCGAGTAGGTTCGCTCATCTCTACTCATTATGGTGATACAAATAATCTGTGAGCCTCTAATAGAGATCTCGTGGCTTTACTGTATGCTGCATATTCACATCAGCCTAGATCCCACTCAGGTCACATTTACACGCAGTTTTGCCAACTCATGCAAGTATTTTCAGGTCTCTGTGTACAGGACATACAACACATCTTAGCTACCATTTTTTTTCATAGCAGCAATTTATCAAAGTAATAACTGAAGCAACTGTACATTAAGTCTTCATTAACAATTTTCATACTTTCTCACGGTTGTTGGTCTACGGCTTGCATGCAGAGCTATGTGTCTCAATGGTAACAGACTATAAACTAAGCTTCTGTAGTTTATAACCTCCAGTCATACTCTCCTTTCTGTCCCTTACAGGTTTTGTTGTCTGTTACAAAGAAGGGCACGCGGCCTGGGAAATTTAAAATCTCTCTGGCTCCCGCCTAGCATGTGTAGCCCAGAGCAGAGACATATCACCGGGAGCCGTTGTGTGCGGTTCCTGGTCATGTGATTGCTGCTATCGAATGGATAACCTCGATCATATAAAGTAAAAATCAAGTTTAAAAAAAGAAAAAAAGTTTAAGTTTCATCTCCCCTCACGGATCATATTCCGTGAGGGGAGATAAAATTCCGTACCTAAGGCCCCTGGATTTATCCGCCAAAATAGCGGACGCATGTGTAAAAGCAGCGAATTGCCAGGGTACTCTAACCCCTTAATGACGTGGCCATCTTTTTTTTTTTTTTTCTCTTTTTTACATTTTGGTTTTTCCTCCCCCTTTAAAAAAATTCGTAACTCCTTTATTTATCCATCAACGTCGCTGTATGAGGGCTTGTTTTTTGCAGGACAAGTTGTAGTTTTCAATGGTGCTTTTTAAAGTACCATAGAATTTTTTAAAAGTTTTTCAGGACATTACAAGTGCAGTAAAATGAAGGGGAAAAAAACGACATTCCGCCATCTTTCAAAGCGTCTTGTTTCTACTGCACACAAACAACAAAAACGACATGATAACTTTATTCTATGGGTCAGTACGATTGCTATGATACCAAACTTGTATAGTTTTTTTTTTTACTGTACTACTGTGGGTTTTTTTTCAAAGACATTTTTTTCAATTATTTTCTGCGGTCATCTTGTGCACGCAATAACTTTTTTATTTTTCCGTCGACGTAGTTGAGCGAGGGCTCATTTTTTGCGAGATGTCCTGTAGTTTCCGTTAGTACCAATTTGAAATATATAAGACTTTTTGATTGCTTTTTATTACATTTTTTTTCTGGGAGCTGGGGTGACAAAGTACATTTCTGGCTTTCATTTTTTCTCAGACGACCTTCACCGTGCGGGGTAAATAATGTACTACTTTGATACATCGGACTTTTATGGATGTGGCGATACTAAATATTTATTTTTATTTTATGATTTAGATCTTTTAATTATAGATATGGCAAAAGAGGGGTGATTTTAACTTTTACTTTTTTTTGCAATTGAAAAAACTTTTTTGATCTTTTGTTTACTTTTCTTTGATCACTCCTGCAGTATGATGTAATGTTGTAATGCTACAGCATTACGTCATACTGCAAATTAACAGGCAGCCTATCAAGCCACCCCACGGGGACGGCTTGATAGGCAGTCGCCTAAGACAGCCCTGGGGCCTTTCAGAAGGCCACCGGCTGCCATGACACCTGCATGGCTCCCCCGATCTCCCCGGGGGTGGCGTACGGGACCCCCGAAGATCGTTTAGGGGATTTAAGTGCTGCTGTCAGAATTGACAGCGGCTTTTTAAGGGTTTATAGCTGGAATCGGCCGCACGGCTGATTGCAGCTACTGCCCACGGGTGTCAGCTGTAATAAACAGCTGACGCCCGTGCTGTATGAAGAGAGGTCTTCAAATATACCCCGAAGCTCCAGGACGTAAATATATGTCCTAGAGTAGGAAGGGGCTAATATCTCCCTGCTCCTGGCTTCCATATGTAGCCAAGAGTCTGGAGATTTCACGGGGGGCTGCGGTACGTGTTCCCGGGTCCTGTGATCGAGATTTTTGCAATGGAAAACGGCGATCACGTAAAAGTAAAAAAAAAGTTAAAATTTTACCTCCCCTCATAGATCTCACCCATGAGGGGAAGTGAAATTACTTACCTAAGGCCTCCAGCGATGTTGCTTAATGGGAACTTTATCCACGGACCATTCCCCAACTTCGGTGCATGCACCCATCTGCACAATGGCGGACACAAGGGCAGAAGCTGGGGAGGGCTCGGGAAATTTAAATTCTCCTCAGCCGAGAGCCTAGAACACTGACTGAGGGCCTAGTCACGTGATTGCCGCTATCCAATGGATAATGGCGATTAAGTAAAAGTTAAAACACGGTTGAAGTTTAATAATCCTTTCGGTTTGAGCCCCGTTGTGCATATGGACACAAGATTAGGGCCACAATGGGTATGTTTCTGAACACAGGACAAACAGGGGGATGCATTTTGGGGTGCAAGTCTTAATTCATATGTGTGCTGTTCAAAAAATACTTTTTAAAATATCGTAATTGCCAAAAAAAAAGAAAATCATAATTTTTTCCTTCTGCTTTGCTTAGATTCATTCAAAAACTGTGGGATCAAAATACGCCATACACCCATAGATTAATTCATTAAGGGGTCTAGTTTTCAAAATGGGGTCATTTGTGGGGGTCCTCCGTCATTTTGGCTGCTCAAGGGCTCTACAAGTGTGCTATGGGGCCTAAAACACCTTCAAGCAAAATCTCTGTTCTCAAAGCCACCAGCTGCTCCTTTTAGTTTGGGCCCCATCGTGCATAGAGAGACAAGATTAGGGCCACAATGGGTATGTTTCTGAACATGGGTCAAAACAGGGGGATCCATTTTGGGTGCAAATCCTCATTATCATGTGCATTACAGAAAAAAATCCTTTCTTTTAAATGACATATTGTCACGTCCGTGCAGCACAAGAGCCCCACGCTCTTGTGCAGCACCACACTCGACAGTATCTCCCCTCTGAGGAGGTGCCTCTGAACCCTTAGGGCCTGGTTTACCAGGATTCCTTTTAAGAAATCTTTTAACTAAGTGGTGTGCGTTGACCTCAACCGCTGCAACTCACATCCTTTCCTCAGGACCGTACCCTTGCCAATGCACCAGATACTGCAGCGAGTTCCTCGTATTGCAGATCCCAAACACTGGCGAAGGAGTTGATGACCAAAGTCCGGGATTCACCATCTTTTTCGGTAAAGACTTGTAGAACACATCGGTGATCTTTAGTAATCTAGGAATCTCCAATCTAAAGGAAACCTGGTTAATGCTCTCAGTGATCTTAAAAGGACCAATAAAACATGGACTCAGCTTAAAAGATGGTTGTTTAAGCTTGATGTTCCTTGTAGACTACCAGACCAAATGACCCACCTGAAAACTAACGCCCTCTGACTGACTGACTGTTCACCATTTTGTTATAGCGTCTCACCGATCTATTAAGATTTCTCTGCACTTTCTCCACAACTGCCTCAAAACTGGCTGAGAATTCATTCTCTTGAGGCACCTCCGACATGAATTTAGCAAATGAACCAAAACATGTATGGAACTTATAATTGCAAAAAAAGAGATGTGCCTGTACACTCTGAAGATCTGTTCAGTGCAAATACTGCTAGGGGTAAATACCCCGCCCAGCATTCTTGATTCTTCTAAACAAAGCATCGCAGGTTCTTTTTGAGACTCTGGTTACACCTCTCCATCTGACCATTTTTTCGGCCGCTTACCATCCTGAGAGAAGACAGCTGTATACATAGTAACATAGTAACATAGTTCGTAAGGCTGAATGAAGACAATGTCCATCTAGTCCAGCCTGTCTAGCCTCCTGTTTTGTTGATCCAGAGGAAGGCAAAAAACCCCAAGAGCAGAAGCCAATAGCCCTTTTGGGGAAAAAAATTCCTTCCCGACTCCCTAATGGCAATCAGACTGTTCCCTGGATCAACCCCTAATAGTTCCTACCTGCCTATATACCCGGATTAACGAATAGTCTTAGATTTATAGCTTAAAATATCCTTCCTCTCCAGAAAGACATCTAGTCCTCTTTCAAACTCCTCTAAGGATTTTGCCATCACTACGTCCTCAGGCAGAGAGTTCCACAGTCTAGCTGCTCTAACAGTAAAGAATCCCTTTCTATGTTGGTGATGAAACCTGCTTTCCTCTAAACGTAGCGGATGCCCTCTTGTTACCGTTGCAGTCCTGGGTATAAACAGATCCTGGGAGAGATCCTTGTATTGACCCTACTTATAATTATACATGGTTATTTGGTCACCTCTTAACCTTCTTTTTTCTAAAGTAAATAGTCCCAATTTGGATAGCCTCTCTGGGTATTCCAGTCCCGTCATTCCATGTATTAGTTTAGTTGCCCTTCTTTGAACCCCCTCCAATACCATAACATCTTTCCTGAGCACCGGTGACCAGAACTGTACGCAGTATTCCATGTGAGGCCTGACAAGTGCCTTATATAGTGGAAGGATAATGTTCTCGTCCTTCGCCCCTATACCTCTTTTAATGCATCCCAAAACTTTATTTGCCTTTGCAGCAGCTGATTGGCATTGGTTACTCCAGTTTAGTCTATAGTCCACTAGTACCCCCAGGTCTTTTTCCATATCACTTTTCACTAGCGGTACCCCATTAAGTGAATATTGGTAACAACCAATCTTGCTGCCCATGTGCATAACCTTACATTTATCAAAATTGAACTTCATTTGCCATTTTTCTGCCCAAGCCCCTAGCTTATTTAGGTCTGTTTGTAGCCGCACATTGTCCTCCATTGCATTAATTATTTTGTATAATTTTGTGTCATCTGCAAATATTGAAATTTTGCTGTGCAGTCCCTCTATCAGGTTGTTGATAAATATATTGAACAGAATGGGGCCCAATACTGAACCTTGTGGCACCCCACTAGTATACATAACTGGCAATGCACAAAATGACAGAACCCAGATACAAACTGAACCCTTCAATCAGAGAGAATATTAGACGGTACCCCGTGTAACCTAACAACATGAGCTATGAACAACTTAGTGTTGCGTCCTCTGGACGTGCAACCTCAATAACATAAATCAAAGGCACAACTGTGCAAAAGGAAACAAAAACTAAAAGGGAATGCTCTCCCTATCGTCCCCTAACCCGGGAGGGGCCCTACCTGCTCTGCAGACCGACTGCGCTGATAAGTGCAAGCCTGCACTCGAACCTGGGCCACTGACCAGTCCCTTACTGGGGGCCCTAGCACAGAACAAAAGGAGAAACAAAACCAAACCAAACAGTAAAGAACTTAGCTTCAAATGAAGAGCTTCCACCACTCTGTGTTGCTCTGACGCTGTCCAACATAGGACTGAACTGAATCATTGACCAGCACAGGAGTAACAGCACTGCTTAAATAGGAGCAGAGCTACTTAGCACCAGGTGCTGACTGACATTAATCTTGCAACCACCACACCTCTCAGCTCCAGGAGAGGTAGGAATGCTGCTAAACCCTGGTCTGGCCTGAAAGCAAGGTGGAAACCTCAGAACGGCTACAACAGTACCTCCCCTTCTAGGACGGGCCCCAGGACCCTTAAGATCAGGACGACCAGGGTTTGATCTGTGAAATTTTTTGACTCGACGGGAGTCCAAAATGTGACTTATTACCAGCTGCTCCTCCCCATCTGCTAGCACAGGAGCCGGGGGTGGAGGGTCATTCCCAGGATTGATGAATCTTTTGAGCAGAGATTTGGGGAAAACATTGTTAATTTTCATCGCCCTGGGAATTTCTAACCGGAAGGCCACCGCGTTAATCTTCTCAATTATTTTAAATGGACTGATAAACCGCGGGCCAATTTAGCAGATGGTAGTTTGAGTTTTATATTTCTGGTAGACAACCAAACCAAGTCTCCAACACGGAATTCCGCCCCCTCTGGGCGGTGACTGTTAGCAACTCGCTTTCTCCGCTGAACTGCTCGCCGTAACTCTCTCTGGACCTCGGCCATAATAGGCCCAGACGAATCCGGCTGCCCCAGTGCCGGAGCCGTAGCAACACACTTCTTCAATTTCTGAACCCTCTCAGGATCCATCTTAAAACCCTCTTGGGTATAAGCTTTGAGCGTCAGTCTCTCAGGAGGGGGTATGCGGCTCCTGGGGAACTCGTAGTTAGGGAGAAGTTTAATAGCACAATCTCCCTGTCTGTGTGGTGGAAATTTGTCTGCCCCCACTGGGGGAAGCCCCTCAGAGAGGTCGGCGATGACCTCTGGCAGCTCTTCTGTCTGAGTAGAAGCTATATCAACAGAAACACAACCGGACAGACAACCAGGGCTCCATTCAACAATGTCCCCCTTCTCCCAGTCTACTACCGGGTTGTGTAGACGTAGCCAAGGCAGCCCCAAGACTACTTGCGAAGGGAGGGATTCTATGACATATAATGTTATAATCTCCCTGTGGAACAGCCCAATTTTTAAACGGACGTTAGGCACACAAAACCTCAGACTTCGCTGCGATAGTGGAGCAGCATCAATGGCGGATACGGGAATGGGAAACTCCAGAGCCTTCATCTCTAAGCCTAAACGTCTGACCGTCTCCCGATGTATTAAATTAATACGAGCTCCACAATCCAGAAGGACTCTTATGGGGCTGCCCACACTATCAGATAGGATCTCAGCAGGAAGCACCAGTCTGGAGGGTGATATCCAGGCAATTTGATGGCCTAGAGGGGCCCCCTCAGTAATCTCCCGGTCATCAAGTCCTGACTGGCAATGATGACGGGGACAACACTGAGCCATGCGACCAATGCGGTTACAGGAAAAGCATCGACCTTTACACTGTACTTTGTTCCCATTCCTAGCCCTGGCAGCCAGAGACCCCAACTGCATGGGCTCCTCCACATCTGCTGATAAGAAGCCAGAATCTATGGAGAGTTCCTGATGTTTCTCCCTGATCTGTCTCCCAGCTTTGATAGCCAGAGACATGGCCTCATCAAGACTGCGGGGTACTGGATAACCTACCAGTATATTCTTGATTTTATTGGATAGACCCCAACGGAACTGGCTCTTTAAAGCAGGGTCATTCCCCTGGGTTTCTGCTGCCCAACGTCGAAACCCAGCACAATAATCTTCGACAGAGGAATCTCCCTGTCGTAAACGTCTGATATTCCCTTCAGCCACCAATATCTTGTCTGGGTCGTCATAGATTAGACCCAATGCAGCAAAAAAGTCATCCACAGACTCCAAGGCCTCAGATGTTGGGGGTAATGAAAAAGCCCGTGCCTGTGGCGCCCCCTGCAGTCTGGACATGACAATGCTCACCTTCTGGGCGTCGTCCCCTGAAGACACTGGACGCAGTCTAAAGTAGAGCTTACAGGCATCCCGAAAGGATCCGAATTTCTGCCTATCACCAGAAAAACAGTCAGGTAGCTCAATTTTTGGTTCCTTGCTGAGAACCTGCAGCGCAGTTTGTCACTGTTTTATCTCAGCGAGCTCAGCAGCCAGCGTGCCAAGCTGGTGTGACAAAATCTCAAGGGGATTCATAGTAACAGCACAGAATCTCCCTGAGTAGGTAAGGGCTGGTCAATCTGTTGCATCCTCTGGACGTGCAACCTCAATAACATAAATCAAAGGCACAACTGTGCAAAAGGAAACAAAAACTAAAGGGGAATGCTCTCCCTATCGTCCCCTAACCCGGGAGGGGGCCCTGCCTGCTCGGCAGACCGACCGCGCTGATAAGTGGGAGCCTGCACTCGAACCTGGGCCACTGACCAGTCCCTCACTGGGGGCCCTAGCACAGAACAAAAGGAGAAGCAAAACCAAACCAAACAGCAAAGAACTTAGCTTCAAATGAAAAGCTTCCACCACTCTGTGTTACTCCGACGCTGTCCAACATAGGACTGAAGTGAATCATTGACCAGCACAGGAGTAACAGTTATTATTGCTTAAATAGGAGCAGAGCTACTTAGCACCAGGTGCTGACTGACATTAATCTTGCAACCACCACACCTCTCAGCTCCAGGAGAGGTAGGAATGCTGCTAAACCCTGGTCTAGCCTGAAAGCAAGGTGGAAACCTCAGAACGGCTGCAACACTTAGCTAATTTCTTAGCATTAGGTAGACCAGGCAAAGCAACAAAATGGCACATCTTGCTGAAGCGATCAGATAACCATGTTTTCCTCAAAAAATGGTAAGTCAGTGATGAAATCCAATGACAGGTCTGTCCAGGATCTCTCCGGTACTAGTAGAGGCAGCAACTTCCCGACAGGGAGATGCCGAGGCAATTTGGCTCTAGCACAGACCTCACATGCAGAAAAAGAAAAGAAAAAACATCACGTCACAAAGACAGACACCAAAAAACTCTACTTATCAACTTACGAGTATTGTTGTAATGTAATAAATAACAGCTGCATCTCACAACCAGCAGCACATGCTCTGCTGCACAATCAATCCAAAAATAATAGGTCAGCACACAAAGCTTCCATAAAAAAAACTTTTCTATATTTTATTCATTACAATTAAAAAGATGTTACAGTACAATAAAGATGAGTCTCCAATGTGTAGCAGACAGGCGGAAGGAGGGCATACAACATATCAAAATTATAGAATTAAATATATGCTCAAAAAGTGCATGTATGCAAAATTATATTGTATATTAAAAAAAGGTTTACAAATGTTTAAGTGGGTTGAACTGGAAAATAACAGAATCACACCATTTTTTTTGTGGGGGGATTATTTTTACAGTTCTTCCATGACAAAGAGAGAAACAGGACTTTCAAGCACACAAACGCAAGAGGACCTCTGATTGGACACCCCCTTCTGGCCACAACCCCACTTTGGACAAATATATACTCCTTTAGACATGAGGTGCAATCTACTATATTGGACAAGCAGGAAAGGGAAGCATTCAATATCAATATGCAGCAAAGGGCCTATCTATGCACTTAAGAGCAACAAGGAGATTACCATTAAGCCTGCAGATAAGGTTGGTGCTATAGTCGTCATGAACACATCAGACTACAAGAAAGAAGCAGACAGACACCAGATACTAGACCAAACTGGATCAAGACCCGACTCAAAAATATTTGAGGGAATTGAGAAGGGTCATCAGAAGCCTGTCTGTGGGCTCCACAAAACTTCTGGACTTGATACCGGAGAACCCCAGGGTTGTAACATTCTACATGCTTCCAAAACTACACAAAGCTGGCAACCCAGGAAGGCCAATTATATCATTGAAGGAATCTCTGGATGGGTAGAAGGTGTCCTCAAACCAATGGTGAGAAATACAACCAGCTTCTTGCAAGACACCACAGACCTACTGAACAAACTATCAACCATAGGTCACCTCCCCGATGGCGCCACCATGGATGTGGAATCCTTGCATTCCAACATCACACGTGAAGATGGACTGACTGCCTTCCAGGCACATCTTGAGACCAATGGGGTTGTCTCTGAATCCGTGTTACAACTCACAAGATTCATCTTCAAACACAATTATTTCTCCTTTGGCAGATAGATATTCCTGCAACGCACTGGAACCACCATGGGCAGCAAAATGGCACTGCAATATGCCAACCTTTTCATGGCAAAACTGGAGAGTGACTTTCTGCCTTCCTGCTCCAGTAAACCACTGGCCTACTTCCGCTACATTAATGACATCATAATCATCTGGACAAACACCGAACACTAACTAATAAAATTCCATGAGAGATTCAATGCATTCCACCCCACCATAAACCTAACATTAGGCTACTCATATACCGAAATCAACTTTTTGGACACCACCATAAAAATTTCAGACAACTCAATGCAGACATCCCTATACCGAAAACCGATGGATCGGCCCACATACCTCAGATGGGACAGCTTCCACCCTAAACACATCACAAAGCCCACCGTTTACAGCCAGGCCATCAGATACAATCGGTTCTGCTCCAACCCAACAGATAGAGAGGAACATCTATACCATCTTAAAAGGACATTTTTAAAATCATGGCTACCATCCTACCTCAATTGATGACCAAATCACCAGAGCTACCAGGATACCCAGGAATCAACTACTCCGATACACAGAGAAGGAAAGAAACAATTGTGTATCTCTAGTAGTGACTGTTAGTGCAAACCAATATTTGCTATACGATATGCAATTTGGGGTCCAAATTAAATTGTTTAGAGGTAAGGTGAGGTTATTCTCCTGCTCAAATCACACAGCAGAAGATGTGATTAATCTGTTTATTTGAGTGACAAGCAACCCTTTTATAGGGTCACATGTTCAATTACAGTAATTCCAATCTATTATAATTCATTTGTTACCATTGGTCAAAGAACATAAACAATATATACAAGATAAAGGATTTAACATCTAAAATGCCAGCCAAACACAAGCACGTGCAGAGTTGACTATACATGATTAACTTCTTGGAACAGTATATGTAAACAATAAGATAAACATAGAATGTTTATGAACATATGTGAACATGTCAGTTTGACCAGCCGGCCATTCTAAAGGCCACAGTAGCTATCTTGATTTACTCAAGGTTTATTAAAGAACCATTTAATATCCATAAATCCTTTAAAAAAGAACAAATGAATACAGTAAAAAGAGACACAGAAGATGGCTACAGGCTTACAAAATAGCTATGCATACGATAGAACATGGAGTCATATCCATTTCACTAACATGACCTACAATCCGCAGCTAGAGGTACTAAGCAAAACCGCAAAGAAACTCCACCATACTCTACACAAGGATGACCATCTGACCCAACCCTCGCCCCCCCATCCCCCCACCCCCAACAGTAATTTAGGGACCATAACACTTTTACTCCCTTATCAATGTCTAGTTAAAAATGTTTGTGTTTCTGTTGCAGTATTCCTTTAAGAGCAAACCAATCACATCCATGTGCCTCTGTTCCTTGTCAGAAGTATGTGTGTATAAATATGCATGCCTCTTCGGATCTATTTCATTTAAGCCTGAAGAAGAACCCTGCATTCGTTCGGAAGCTCACATTAACATCATGTATTTTTGTTAACCATTAAAAGGTATCATATCTACAAAATTACATGGTTTCCCTTGCTTGCAAATTTCGCTGTACTGGCTAACACCGTACAAAATCTTTTTTTTCATTGTTTTTATCATAAGGCAGCATACTCTGAGCATGGACTTTTTTGCTATAGAACTTCAAAAAACATCAGAAAAAAAACTGTATAAGATGTCACAAAATAAAAATTCCACTATAAATCATATTTTAAAAAAGCCTTAAGAACTTTTTAAACTGTCACTTTTTATGCTACAAAAATACTACAAAAGAACTATGTGTGAAAGAGTCCTAACACAGACTTTGCAGGACTTTCCAAATTGTTTAGGCCTGAAGAGCAATAGTCCAATCAAAATGGCAAATGACAATCATTTTGGCTGAGATGGGCTGTGGTACACTGAAGTTTGACCCTTTTGTACTAAATGAAGGAAAATGTATAACTTAATGAATTGTCATGTATTTACTCGCTTTGTGTAAAAAAAAGTGTGTTGAGCCTAGAGGATGTTTCTTGTCGAAACTAGGTTGGATTCACTTTTCACAACCTTTTCTTTGTAGCATGTCTGAGAGTGGGAAAATATTTAGAGAAACTAGGACATACGCTTTAATTAATTTAATGCTTTAATTTTTTTTTATTTAATGACCTCTGGGAACCTTCTCTCTCAACATGAAGATGAAGAACAGATTCCCGCTGGGTGGTCAAGTAGAGTAATGAGGATGAACAGCAGGAGATGCTGTTTGAATTCTGTTCTTTAGGCTTTAAGCCTGCTGAGATAGAAGTGTAAAAGATAACAAGAAAGGTAATGCATTATAAGCACTCGGAATAACATGCTACATTGCATTACTTCCATTAATGGTTTAATTGCAGGGGATGTTGTGCTTGTTAAGGCTTCACAGCATCAGCAGGTATCAGTTTCCAACTGCCTATCTATTATTTGCCAGCTCAGTTTTTCATGTTTGCGGTTTCTTTTTGTGCTATTTTATTGTTTCAGAGATTGAAATTTTTTTATTAGTTTCCTAATATCATAGATTGTGTAGTTCAGCCTCTATAATGAATAAAGTATCTTACAGTAAGTCTTCAGCCCCAAGCATTTTCTTAGGCCTCAGTTCTGCATGCCTTGGGGCTCATCACATCAGTAATATAACATCTACAGAATCCTGCAGGTAAATAATGCATCTCTGTGTGCCTCCAGTTTTGTGCAGATGCTCATGCAGGTAATTTCATATGGATTCCATGAGACTGCTTTTTCAAATGGCCGTAGGCGCAAGTACGCTTGGCGGCATAGAGTGCAGTTGCGCCTGAACGAGGGGAATCCCTTCTCGTCTGCACCAGAGTGCAGGAGTTTGAAAATAACAGCAGGAAGACAGGTGCTGCCCGATGATTCCCGCATGTAGTTAAACTAGGTGGTGGGAAAAGAGGAGGTGAAAACGAAACCACAGAAATCCCATAGAGATCAGTGGTTTTGTTTTGTCCCGTTATACAGCTGTGGTTATCACCGGGTAGAAAACCATGCTTGTCTGAATCTATCCAAATTACAAGAGAAATGACCAGGAACTGGCTGAAAAGTTTTAGGTGAGCGGAACTGTAGTGCCCTAGAGTTGGGGTCCTACAGCATTGTTATAGCCACTTGCTGTAATTGTGTGTGTATATAACTTTAAAGGTGTAAAATGTGTGTATATCTCTTTAATTGTGTTATTAGATGTCTCTATGCTACCTAACCCTGCATGAGTTTGCAGAATACACTCTAAGCTGCTCACTCACTAGTCAGTCACCCCTAGGTAGATCAGGGATTGGATATGTAGATTTTCCTTAGCTCAGGATTGATGGGGACTTAGAGTATAAAAGGTAGAGAGTAGGCAGAGTTAACCAGTCTAGTCCTGGAGATAGCTGAGAGAAGACAGTCCAGAGAAAGAGACCGGGGAGAAACGAGGCAAACAGCTTTACAAAATCGTCTAAGAGAGTCTAGTTCAGAGGAAACAGAGATAGAGTGTCTGTCCCTCTCTCTCTCTCTCTCTCTTGCGTTTTTTTAATGCTGCGATATCACTGCGTTTTTTTAACGAGATTGTCACTGGGACTTTCTAATGTTACAAACACATAATAAGTTGGTGCTTTGCAATTTTTGTGCAATGCGTTTTTAACATTGGAAAGTCCTGTTGACAATCGTGTTACAGAACCGCAGCGATATCGTGTGCAAAAAAAATGTGCAAGAAAAACACAAGTGGGTGTTCACCTTTAAATTGTTTTCTTTATCTAAGTCTGCTTCCTGGAGTGTTTTACACAACTGCACCATCTGCACTGAGGCACCACATGTCACTGCAGGAGTACAAGGACTACTATCCCCATTATTGTCTATTTTCTCCAATTTTTAATATTTATTATTTTTGTCCGGAATCGGTCCCTAACCATATAGGGATTGTCCAATATGACTGCAGTATCACTCATTCGCCACCAGAAATTCTCTTCTCCAGCAGTTGGCAGGGAAGATCTTATGCTGGGTGGAATAAACAACCCGATCTCTGTCGGCCTTTCCCATAAGAGGAGCCAAAAACACGACTGCAGATTACCTCAGCAGTAAGGAAGTGGACTCTGGAGAATGGGAATTGCAACCAGAGGTGTTAAGATCTCTCGCCACAAAGTGGGGAACACCACAAATAGATATGTTTGCCTCCAGCAGAAATAAAAAGTGTTGGATATTCTTCCCTCGGAGCACTAAGGCTCAGATAGTAGGCACAGACGCCCTCTCACTCGCATGGGACTGGGATCTAGCTTATGCTCCCCCCCCCCCCGCCCCTGATACCACTCGTTCTGAGAAAGGTACAGGGATAAAGAACTACTATTAGTTGCTCCCTGTTGGCGCAAAAGACCTTGGTTCCCTCTATTAAAATCTCTCTCACTTCCCCCCCCCCCCCCCCCCCATTCCCTCCCGCCACCCTCCCACATGGTGCTCGGGCGAGTACACAGTTCTCAAAAAGACTGCTACTCGCTCGAGCAGCAGCCTTAAACGAGCATGCTCGCTCATCTCTATTTACCTGTCATTTGCATTTTTTCCCCAAATCAACAGTGTATGCAAAGACATTAAACTGTGTATTGCGTCTTCTCAGAATCTTCTCCTCTACACCCGGCAATTCCACTGTCTGGAACTATTCAGAAACTCTATCCTTAGGCCGCCATCACACAAGTGCATGTGGATTTGCACGTGCCTGAGGGCAGTGTTTTTGCAGAACGGACAATGCTTTTTTGCTTGCGCATCAGCGTACTTTACTGTATTTGCATGTTCCTTTTGAGTGCGCCAAAAAATATGCACCAATTAAAATAGCTAATTAGTCTAATGAGTTCCAGATGTGTTCTTTTCCCTGTGCTTCACGCATCTCCTAGCGTATTTTGTCTACATTTGTGCAACCCCAACTGAATTCTATGGGGACTATTGGTGTGCAAATGTGCAAATTAGTCCCAGAACTGGTATATTGGATATTGTTGATGGGCTTGGTGGGCATAGTCTTTTGGGACTTCAGAGAGCATTGTATCAGGACCCAAAGCTGATTACTGCCCGCTGGATGAAGCCGGCCCCCGACGGAGGGAGATTTTACTGCAAGGATAAGAGAGGTTATATGAGTGAACATAAGATACTTTCTTTCATGGTGTAGGCTGATATACATCTAATGCATTGTCAAGAAAATCCTGAATCTTTGATTATTTAGATTCAATTTCATTTTAGTTCCTTCAGTCAAGAATATACTGAGTATGTAATACTTCAGACATGACTTCTGAATTATCATTGTTCTAAGAGCCAAGTAAATAAGTTTGTGTCTAAACCTGTCGGAACTCAAACCTGGGACCTATTGTGCCACAAGCAGCAAGCCTTTCCTGCTAAGCTATCCAGCCCTCTGACAAGCTCCCCTGCTAACCCTTGTTCTTGTCCCTTGTTCCTAGCTCTTATCCAGTCCCTGTTTCCCCGATTGCAAACCCTATATAAACTGGCCTAGCACCTCCCATCCCTGTGTTTATTGTGCTTGTAACCAAGCTGCCTCCCAGCATACCTGCCTCTCTACAAATTAGATTGTCTTCCTGTATTACCAGACCTCAGCTATCTCCTGACTACGATTCTGCTCAAACCCCCTGTACTCCACCGCCATCTTGTGTCCAAGACCTTCACTATTCCTTGATAATGCTACCCTCCAGTAGTACGAGAGACTCAAGTCCCGTGCCGGAATCATGACCAACCAGTCGTATGTGCTTATCAAAAGAGAAGTCACCTCTTTTGATGTGCAGATTCGATTTACTTGGACACAAAGGTGCAGTCAACATGATGGTCTTTTAAGATTATATCTGGGTCTACAAAGAGATGTAAATAAGTTTGCATACAGGCAAAGAGGAGTCAACCTTTATGAGTCAACATTTACACGTAACGATTATCGCTCAAAATTCGTTCAAACGAATGGAAGCGAATGATTATCGTTCAGTGTGAAGCGAAAAAATTGCTCACTTGTCATTCGCGTCTGTTTAAGTTGACCCTTCAGTCAGCTTAAACCATGTTAGCATTCATTGGCTCGCTGGCTTGTCGTTCCGTTATGAATGCTTCAAGCTCAGCGCTTCCCATAGGACGGAGAAGCACTGGGCGATAGGCGGACAAGAAGCCCACGAGTCGCCGGCAGGACTTTCAGTTTGAAAGCTCTGCACAAGATAGCGGTGACATCAGTGCTTTTGCAGTCGTCCAAGCGACTGTCAGCCATGTAAAAGGGCCTATACAGAGCAATTGTCCGGCTATGTTAAGTGCGTTTACAATGCATACAACATATGTTTGATCTCCACTTCAAACAGAGATGTGCTAGCACCTTTCTGTTTAGAAGACTGCAATGGGGACATCCGGTCATCTGTATTAGAATAAAAAGGTCCGATTTTCTTGGGTCAAATTGGAAACTCTGATAGTATAGAAGCTTCAGAGACAGAATGAGGATGTCACATCTGTTGAACCCCTAGAAATGAGGGGAACCTTTGGTGACGGGATGGGGATCTGTCATGCCTGTTGTCAAGCACGGTTTTGGCTTCCCCCGTTGCTGGTTCAGATGAGTAGACTTCTCGGTGAAGTTCCTGGTAACATGTAAGCAAATAAAACTCTTAGCTAATAATGTGCAGCTAATGATGTTATGTAACTTGCAATCTTTATGTATATAGATATTAGCCTTTGTAGATAAATAAAATAATATACAAAAGGACAATTATTCATCAATATGCTTGATTCGCTTAACTTGAATAAATTCTTATTGGTAAACCTTCCATAGTGCCTTACTCTCATCAAAGTGTAATCTGAATTTAAGTCCTGTTCCTTGCAGCAATACATGCATGCAGCCCCTTTAGTGGTGGCTTTGCTTTTCCCTTAGATTGGGAATTGAACATCATTTTCCAATCCAGTTTGCGGCAAGTGCAAGATTAACAAAGCGCTGCCAAAACCACGAGCGCTCGGACAGTAGCTGCCCCACTTCTCATGCAGATTTACTAATTGCTTCTGCTGCTTGCAGTCAATGGGAAGGATTTCTTTGTTGCAAATTTATTACTCTTCAATCGGCGTTCCTGGGGCCATTCATTGGTGCTACCGTATTTTACCCACTAACATTCATTCACCAACATAATGGTGCATTTCAAGAGTTTATCACACAAACACTTTTGCATAAATAGAGCATAAGGATTTGCAGAAAATGTAACAGAAGTCTATGTATTTCATTCATTAGGCATTGGCTATACATACTGTATCATCAGCTGTTACCTGGGCATCCACTTAGTGCTCTGTGAGGGAAGCTTAACAAGGCTAACTATGGGCTGAAAATCGCTCAAAAGAGAAGAGATATTTTCATCAATAGCTGCCTGGTAGAAACACAAGACCCAGCAGTGTGCTGAGCAAGAAATCACTCCGTCAGCACCTAGTGAACAATTACTTGCTCAGTGCAAACAGGCAGTAACTTATCTTGGAGTGACTGCCTGTTCACAGTGAATGGAGGCAGCTGGAAGATATCTCCTGCCCGCTCTGCCTCCATTCATGAATGCACAGGAGCGATAGTCATGAGACTTATGCTCCCAATAATCATGTGTAAAGCCACTGTAAACCTTCTCGTTGTTCTTCCTGTTGGCCCTGCTGAAGGCTTTCTACATCTCCTTCCTATACTTTTCTGAGAGCGAATTTCCTGACGTGCACTGGTTCCCTTGTTTCTGTGATATGTAGGTGGACGGCAACAAATTGGACCAGAAATGCAGTTTAAAGGGTCTTGTTGTTTAAAAAAAAAAAATCAATACTTACCTATTCCTCTTCAGGCAGCCTACTTACCGCATCTTCTACTCACCAATCTTCTCCTGCCTCCTGCAATCCTCGGGTCACCTCAACTCTTACTTCTTCCGTCAGGTCAGTGTCTAGCCGGAAGCACCCAATGATATGCCGGGCTATTGCCAAGACTGTGCATGCGTGCTGTCTCGCGGTGTTAGTATAGGAACTCTCACGGCGAGACAAGCACTCATGCGCAGTCTTGGTATTGGCCTAACATAGCAACCGGCGCTTCCTACTAGGCAGTGAATGCTACGTCACTAGTGATGTAGCACACATTAGCCTTCAGGAAGAAGAATGCAGCTAAATAGACAGGGAGGTAGTGATAGTCTTCCCCACGGTGGCCTCAGTAGTAATAGTGTTCCCTAGAGTGGCCTTAGTAGTAACGGTGACCCCCAAAATGTCCCTAACAGTAATAGTGACCCCCAAAGTGGCCTCAATAGTAATAGTGTTCCCTATATCAGCTCCAGTAGTAATAGTGTCCCCCACAGTAGTCTCAGTAGTAATAGTGACCCCCCCCCCACAGTGGCCCCAGTAGTCATAGTGACCCTCCACATTGGCCTCACTAGTAATAGTGACCCCCACAGTGGCCTCACTAGTAGTAGTGTCCCCCCACAGTGGCCTCACTAGAAATAGTGCTCCCCCCCACAGTGGCCTCAGTAGTAATAGTGTTCCCTACAGTGGCCTCAGTAGTAATAGTGTTCCCTACAGTGGCCTCAGTAGTAATAGTGTTCCCTACAGTGGCCTCAGTAGTAGTAGTGTTCCCTGCAGTGGCCTCAGTAGTGATAGTCTTCCCCACGGTGGCCTCAGTAGTAATAGTGTTCCCTAGAGTGGCCTCAGTAGAAATAGTGACCCCCAAAATGTCCCTAACAGTAATAGTGACCCCCAAAGTGGCCTCAATAGTAATAGTGTTCCCTATATCAACTCCAGTAGTAATAGTGTCCCCCACAGTAGTCTCAGTAGTAATAGTGCCCCCCCACAGTGGCCCCAGTAGTAATAGTGACACCAGTAGTAATAGTGACCCCCACAGTGGCCTCACTAATAGTGACCCCCACAGTAGCCCCAATAGTAATATTAACCCCACAGTGGCCCAAGTAATATTAACCCCACAGTGGCCCCAGTAATAATATTAACCCCACAGCAGCCCCTTAGTAATATTAACCCCAAGTGCCCCAGTAGTATTAACCCCCTTTGTAGCAATATTAATCGCACAGTAGCACCAGTAATAATATTAATCCTTCAGTAATATTAACCCCACAGTAGCCCCAGTAATAATATTAACCCTTTCAGTAATATTAACCTAATAGTAGCCCTAGTAGTAATATTAATCCCACAGTAGTCCCAGTAATAATATTAACCCATGTACTTACCTCCTCCTTGTAGTCAGCGCTGCTCCTTCTCTTCTCGGCACTGATCCCCATTGCACACTGACGTCAGTGTGTGAGCCTGGAATGTTTCCTCCCTTCTCCTCTCCTGCAGAACTAAGGAGGAGAGGACTCAGGGGAAGAGGATCCCCGATGCACACACTGACATCAGAGTGTGCACCGGGATCAGCGCTGCTGCGTGATTACCGGCCAGGGAGCTGCGGCACCCTGGCAGATAATCACTATTGTGGTGAACATCCGATAGCACATATGTCAGCAGAGAGGGCTCTGCCTTCGGTTCGCCGCCATGGGTCTTGTATCTAAGTAGAAAGCTCAGTTCTGGTACAATATCTCTCTAATAACCTTGATTCTGGTACATTATCTATGTAGTAAGCTTGGCTTTGTTACCATACGTATGTAGTAATCATGGTATCTGTGTAGTAAACTTTTGTTTAATACTATGTCCCTGTAGTAAGCTTAGTTCTGCTCCCCATATCTACGCAGTAAGCTTGGTTCTGATACTGTAACTATGTAGTGCCACATGATGATCACTTTTTTTTTTCCAAATCAATTTTTATTAAAGATTTTTTAAAATTTACATACAAAATAAAGAATATTTGCAAGCAAACAGAGTATTATAGTCTCAGAAGAGAGAAAATGTCCAAGTGTGTTCAAATGGCTATTTGATGATGAAAGGTGCTGCATGGGCCTCCATAGTCATGAGGTGTAGAGCTAATTGATCACAAGGCATCGACAATATAGATTCTGATGGAGGATAAAGTAATCATCCAGTCCCGGAGAAACAAAGATGGCCAAATCACATCTCTGACTAAGGGCTCATTCACACGGGCGTACTGTCACCGCTTATTACACATATGTATTTCCCGTGTGTAACACGCAGTGAATGGAGGCAATGAAAGTCAATGGACTTTCATTCTTCCATTCACACCGGTATGTGTTTACAGCGTATCGATACACAGGAGAAATAAATCGCTGCATGCTCTATTTCTCCGCCTATAATAGGCAACCCTTCAATGGGCTACATATGAAACCCTGTCCATACGCCTCCCCGCTCTGAACAGGGTGGAGAATTTGAAGAAAAAAATTACACTGCTCATGTGACGTCAGATTCCCAGGCATGTGCAGTGCCAATCGCAGCACGTACATGGTCACTGCCGGCAGAGCGTTGTACACATACGCCCGTGTGAACGAGTCCTAAATGAAAAGATACTCTGTCTGTTCATCATTGCCAGGATCATCTCTGGATCATGTGCTCTGACTGTTCACCATTACTGCAGCACACTCCACAGAGCATACTCGGAGTGTGCTAGCTGTGCTCCATCCAAAAGCTGCGTTGAAAGCAGAACATAATAATGATGACGCTCCATGCAACAGTCATGATCCCATTTATCCTGCATAGACAGTTGTGCAGCATTAAAATGAATGCAGAAGCAGCACAGATGTACCACACGGAGGCCAATTCTCTATCTGAGGATTGTTTAGATGCATGTATAGACTGAAGATAGAAGAGTGTAAAGACTGGTGATAGAAGGTGTATAGACTGATGATATGAGTACAGACTGACGTTAGAAGGTATTTAGACTGCATTTTTTTGGTTCAGTCCAGATTTTTTAAAGTGGTTTTTACAATAAAAATCATTTTTTTGCAGTGGCGGGATGTAGCAAAGTTAAAAAAAAAAAACAATCATTGCCTGCTGGGCGCTGCTTCATCGCAGCTGCATTGTTTATCCACATGACTGCTATAGACAATAGAAGGTCAGAAAGTAATATTATCATGATGTCCTGTAAACGTGCCTCAGGGCTTCTATATTCAAAGCCCATGTGACAGGTTTACAGGACATCACAAGGCCTTCTAGCTAGGGTGATGTTGCCTGTCAAATGCCGCAGTGCCAAAGCGACGGTCATTCGGTAGGGTGAGCATATTATTTATGTAACTGCACCGTAAAATATCGATATTTACAGACGGTACAAAATTATATAAGATAATTAATACAATGGAGGGCAATATCCAACTGCAAAAGGACCTAGGAAAACAGCAAATGAAGTTCATTATTGATAAATGTAAGGTTATGCACATGGGCAGGAGAAACCGATGTCACCAATATACACTAAATGGGGCACTGCTAGGGAAAAGTGATATGGAGAAGGACATCGGAATACTAGTGGACTGTAGACTTAACTGGAACAATCAATGCCAGTTAGCTGCTGCAAAAAGTCTTATAAAGTCTTGGTGTGTATTAAAAGAGGCATAGGGGCGAGGGACTAGAACATTATCCTCCCACTATATAAGGCACTTGTCAGGCCTCCCATGGAATACTGTGTGCAGTTCTGGATACCGGTGCTCATTGATGATGCTACGGTAAATGGAATAATCAACCAGGCATTGGCAGATTTCCTTCTCATAACTTCTCCGGTTACCCCATACATATGATCCACAAGAGTTTGGAGAACCCTCCGGGAAGACCGATCATCTTGGGTAGGGGCTCTCTGTTTAATAACCCTTCCTGCTTTTTAGATCGCATGTTGAGGAGATTTGCTATGGAAGCACAATCATATGTAAGAGATACTAGTGATTTCCTAATGAAATTGAAGGATATAACGTTCTCTGAAAATACTTTGTTAGTTACATTGGATATAGTTTTCCCGTATACAAATATTTTGCCTACAAGGAGCCTTGAGGCAATTTATAACCGCCTAATATCTACACAATAGTCTAATGGGTGTATCCAGTTCATTATGACACTGCTTGAGTTCATCTTATGTAAGAACTTTTTTGTCTTTAGTGATGTTTTTTTTACCAACAACGCCAGGGGACTGCAATGGGGTCCAATGTGGCCCCTACATAGAATCATAGAATGGTAGAGTTGGAAGGGGCCTCCAGGGTCATCAGGTCCAACCCCCTGCTCAGTGCAGGATCACTAAATCATCCCAGACAGATATTTGTCCAGCCTTTGTTTGAACACCTCCATTGAAGGAGAACTCACCACCTCCCGTGGTAACCTGTTCCACTCATTGATCACCCTCACAGTCAGAAAGTTTTTTTCTAATATCTAATTTGTGTCTCCTCCCTTTTAGTTTCATCCCATTGCTTCTGGTCTTTCCTTTTGCAAATGAGAATAGGGCTAATCTCTCTGCACTGTGACAGCCCTTCTGATATTTGTAGACAGCTATTAAGTCGCCTCTCAGCCTTCTTTTTTGCAAGCTAAATGTCAGGATATCAGGGAAAGCAGAAGTCGGGGTTCCCTGCAACGTAGCCCACAACCCCTGTCCCTGCCTACTAGTCCCACTGAGCTAAGCCCCAGGGCGGCAATTGCGCGACGGTCCCTACACTGGCTAGGGAAAATGATGGGGAAAACCACAATCACTGTAAACAGAGAATGAATAGACAGACAAACAAACAACCAGAGCGAAGCAGAAGGGAAACCAGCAAACCAGTCCAGGAGCAAGCCAAGGGTCAAGCACTAAAAGTCAATCCGGAAAACGCAGTACAGGCAGGAGGAGACGGAGTCAGGTCAGGGGAAAAGCCGAGGTCAAATAACTATCAATCCGGAATACAGGGTAACGCTGGTGAGTTACAGGAAGCCTATTCAAACACTGGCAGTGTCAGGAAGTAACTGAGGGGTTTAAATGCTATCAGAGCTCCTGCCCCAGCAGCTGATTGGGGTGGAGCACCTGACAGCAGCAGGATAATCAGAGAGTGCTGGGAGAACCCCCCTCAGCACTGGCAGACCAAACTAGGTCAGAGGAGATGCAGCAGGCTGACATAGCAACAGGAACGCGGCACTGGGCAGCAGCTGCCACGTTCCTAGCACTCCTGCGGCGTATAGGAGCCGCGCGAGCAGGAGTGGTGACCAGCGCCAGAGTCCCCCTGCGCCGCACACCCACCGCAGGAGCGACAGTGTCAGCAGTGCGGGCACGGCGACCCCGATACCTGCCCATCCTGACACGAAACATTCCCATTTCCTTTTACCGTTCCTCATAGGACATGATTTGCAGACCACTCATCATCTAGGTAACTCTTCTCTGAACTTGCTCCAGTTTGTCTATGTCTTTTTTTAAAGTGGGGTGCTCAGACCTGGACACCGTTAGTCAGACCTCATCTGGAATACTAAGAGTAGAGGGGGATAATTACCTCACGTGATCTAGACTCTATGCTTCTCTTAATACATCCCAGAATTGTGTTTGCCTTTTTGGCTGCTGCATCACATTGTTGACTCATGTTCAGTCTATGATCTATTAGTATACCCAAGTCTTTTTCATATGTGCTGCTGCTTAGCCCTATTCCTCCCATTCTGTATGTGCTTTCTTCATCTTTCTTGCCCAGATGTAGGACTTTGCATTTCTCCTTGGTAAATGCCATTCTGTTAGTCGTCGCCCACTGTTCAAACTTTTCTAGATGTTTTTGAAGACTTTCTCTGTTCCCTAGTGTTAGCTATCCCTCCTAGCTTTGTGTCGTCTGCAAATTTGATCAGTTTCTCATCAATTACCTCCTCCAAATCATTTATAAAAATGTTGAACAACACTGGGCCTAGGACAGAGCCTTGTGGTACCCCCACTTGATACATTCTTCCACTTGGATGTGCAACCATTTGTGGCCACTCTTTGAGTACGATCACTCAGCCAGTTGTGAATCTACCTAACAATTGCCTTGTTCATCCCATATTTGGTCATTTTTTTCAATCAGAAAGTTATGAGATAGTTTGTCAAATGCTTTACTAAAGTCAAGATGTACTATATTCACAGCATTTTCCTGATCAACCCAGTCGGTGATTCGGTCATAGAAGGAAATTAGATTTGTCTGGCATAACATGTTTGTTACAAACCCATACTGGCTCTGGTTAATTACTTCATTTTTATCCAAGTACTTGCAAACATACTGTTTAATAATTTGTTTAAAGATCTTTCCTGGTATAAAAGTCAGGCTCACAGGCCTGTAGTTTCCTGGATCTTCCCTTTTTTGAAGATAGGAACATTTGCCCTTTTCCAATCTTCTAGGACTTCTCATGTTCTCCAGGAATTTTCAAAGATTATGGCGAGTTGCTCAGCAATTACCTCTGCTACTTCCTTTGGTATCTACGATGTAGTTCATCTGGACCTTGGGACTTTAATTCATTTAAGTTAGCTAAGTGTTCCCTCACCAGCTCTCGGCTTAGAGATAGCCTGCATTTTTTAAGTATGCAAATGTCTTCATGGGCTTCATTAAGAGGACATACCTTCACATACTTGATCAACGTCCTGGCGTGGTAGAGGTACATTGATGATGTGTTCCGACTTCGGAATAGTACGCATGATGATTTGTCTTTGTTCCATCAGGAATTGAATAACATCCTCCCAGAGTTGAAATTTCCTATGAATCATTCTGATAATAGAATACAATTCCTGGATATTCTTGTCATCAAAAATGTGACTTCCCTTGATACAGACATCTTTCGGAAACTTACTGATAGAAATAACATACCCCTGTTTAACAGTTGCCACGCACAGAGTATGCTTTGGTCTCTCCCTTGGAGCCAACTCTTGAGGGTACACTGAATTGTTAATGATGAACCTATTGTTTTGAGATTAAGAGAGCTGTGTCAAAGATTTCTGACACGAGCCTATCCATCCAAGCTTGGGATAGGGCACGTCTGACAGCCCGTACTGACCTACTTGAACCAAATTACAAGATGACAAAGATGGCGCAGATACCTTTTGTATCTATATATGGGCCTATCAGTGGGTGAGTGGCAGGTATCCTGAGGAGATATTGGCCTATTTTGGCCAAGAATTGTCTTTAGGTTGATGAATTTAGGGCAACACCGCTTATGGCGTATAGATGTAACCCGAACTTGAAGGATAGACTGGTTTGAGCATACTCTAGACCAGTTGATCCCAAACTTTTTCAGCTGTGGAGCCCTTCTTGAAGCAATAATTTCTCATGGACTCTCATGGAAGGTGTGGTCAAGGGAGGGGTTAGGGGTGTGGCTTATAATGACATATGACGTTTACCTCAGTCATTGTAAAAAAGACATGGAGGAACACTGGAGCACTGGATGGGCTTTAGATATACATTATATTTAAAATTAACAGGCTGCGGAATTAAATCCTTCACCACATATCGATATCTGCATTGGTTTTTTGCAGATTTTTTTCCCAGCATGTGGATGAGATATTCAAAATCTCATCCACTTTGTTGCTACAACTACTGTGAATTCCGCAGCAAGTCCACCTTGTGTAGTAATAGTGACCCCCTATATTGGTGGCCCAAGTAGTAATAGTGTCTCTTATATCAGTCCTACTAGTAATAGTGACCCCTTTATTGTTGGCCCTAGTAGTAATAGCGTCCCCTATATTGGCCCCAGTAGTAATAGTGTCCCCTATATTGGCCCCAGTAGTAATAGCGTTGCTTACATTGGCCCCAGTAGCAATAGCATCCCTTACATTGGCCCCAGTAGTAATAGCGTACCTTATGTTGGCCCCAGTAGTAATAGTGACCCCCATCATGGCCCCAGTAGTAATAAAAAAAAGGTAAAGTCCCTTGGTTCAAGCACTGAGTCATGACTGACTCCTAGGGTGTTCTCACATTGTGACATTTTCTTAGCAGACTGTTTTTGCGGTGTGGTTTGCCATTGCCTTCCCCAGTAGTAATAGCATCCCCTATATTGGCCCTAGTAGTAATAGGGTCCCTTATTGCTGTCCCAGTAGTAATAGGGTCACCCATTGCCACTATGCTCTTCAGATGCAGTGAGAGATTTAGCAGTGCAGATTACAAGAGGGGTAATTGGGACGGCCGTGGGCTCCTTTGGAGTCTCACGCCCAAGGCGGTCACCCCAATCACCCCTATTATAATCCGCCATTGGTACCCACTCTACTCATCCCTGTAGCATTATCCAGACAGTCTGTACTGAGGAAATAAGTGTGCAGGACCTCTGGTTGGCATAGCAACACAGATCACATGACTTGGGCCAGCTCATGTGATCCGCATTGCTATGCCGACCACAGGTCCTGTATGCTCATTTCCTCAGTACAGGTTGTCCGGACACCGCTACAGCAGTGAGTAGGGCCGGGACCTAGGCCCTCCATCAGAGCTCCTGACAATCACTTGTGGAGCCCCATGGTTTCCGTGGAGCACACTTTGGGAAATCCTGCTCTAGACCACCTAGACAGTGTGGACAGCCATTTCAGACATGGATGAAGAATGGGAATTTCCTTTGCATGAGCTGTTCATGCTGCAATAACTTAGCAAGGAGCGATAGGTTCTCTCATCCACATATATGAGAGGTGTTTCACCTAAGGGACTGCTACACCTGCAGATTATCATTTGTTGATTATGTGATCTTTTGTCCATGTGGTCTCTTTTAGGTGGGTGAGACAACTATGGAGATAAGGTCACGTACTATTAGTCATAAGAGTACCATCCGTACTAAGAAGAAGGAGCTCCCTATTCCACAACACTTTCTACCCATGGGCCATTCTATTAGTCAGTTGAAATTTAGGGTAATCAACCATGTTCCCAAAAATATCAGAGGGGTAGATAAGGGAAGAATTCTTAAAAGAAAAGAACTCCAGTGGATTTTGGATCTGGATATACTTTCCCCCAATGGTCTTAATTTGGAGTATAATAGATCTCCATTCTTGTAATGAGTTGTCTTGCTATTTTTCAGTTTTTATCTTTTTTGTGTATTGATTATTAACTATAATGTTTTTTATCACAGATTTTGAATGATTGGACAGTTGCTATGGTGACAATTGCCTTAGGGGTCCGGCACTATTCCTAATCTGCCTGGAAAAGAAAGAATAAAACTTTGATTTATATTTTTGTGTGGAGGTGATGTAACCTGATGTTAGCAGCAGTTAGCTGCTCTCGGATCGTTAGGCATAGTATATCAGTTCCACTCAATCTTCAATAATTCTCAAAATATGCTGAGTATGTTAATAAGCTATATTGTTTGCACCCAGTTGCTTGAGCAAGTACCTTTGGTTGATAGACATCTGTTATGCGAGGATAATGTACATTGCGTGACATATGGAAATTCTTATATAGTAATATGCGGCATCAAGCCCTGGTGTGGCTTCAATAAAGATGGAATTCTTTTAACTCTATACATCAAGATATTTGGGTACCCTGTTTTGCGGCTCCAACATATAATTTCTCTATGATACATATATACTCATAGTGCAGGTTATTCATCACTCCTTTAAATAGTTATAACAGTGGTCTTTTTGATTATACCAGACCCATATAACATATGAGGGGTCAATGTGAGCACCCATCTAGTATAGCTAACTTATTCGTTGGGATTCTTTGATCTTGGATTTCACCGTTAGTGACCACAACAATACATATTTGCCCTCATTGTTATGTGGTAATATTGCCTCTTTGAAGATGCATCACCTCTTGGGGATTAATACTGGTAGACTGGTGACAGCCGTTGGGAGCCATACACACACACACATATATATATATATATATATATATATATATACACTACCGTTCAAAAGTTTGGGGTCACCCAAACAATTTTGTGTTTTCCATGAAAAGTCACACTTACTCACCACCATGCGTTGTGAAATGAATAGAAAATAGAGTCAAGACATTGACAAGGTTAGAAATAATGATTTGTATTTGAAATAACATTGTTTTTACATCAAACTTTGCTTTCGTCAAAGAATCCTCCTTTTGCAGCAATTACAGCATTGCACACCTTTGACATTCTAGCTGTTAATTTGTTGAGGTAAGCTTGTGAAATTGCACCCCACGCTTCTAGAAGCATCTCCCACAAGTTGGATTGGTTGGATGGGCACTTCTGGCGTACCATACGGTCAAGCTGCTCCCACAACAGCTCAATGGGGTTCAGATCTGGTGACTGCGCTGGCCACTCCATTACCGATAGAATAGCAGCTGCCTGCTTCTGCTGTAAATAGTTCTTGCACAATTTGGAGGTGTGTTTAGGGTCATTGTCCTGTTGTAGGATGAAATTGGTTCCAATCAAGCGCTGTCCACTGGGTATGGCATGGCGTTGCAAAATGGAGTGATAGCCTTCCTTATTCAGAATCCCTTTTACCCTGTACAAATCTCCCACCTTACCAGCACCAAAGCAACCCCAGACCATCACATTACCTCCACCATGCTTAACAGATGGCGTCAGGCATTCTTCCAGCATCTTTTCATTTGTTCTGCGTCTCACAAACGTTCTTCTTTGTGATCCAAACACCTCAAACTTGGATTCATCCGTCCACAACACTTTTTTCCAGTCTTCCTCTGTCCAATGTCTGTGTTCTTTTGCCCATCTTAATCTTTTTCTTTTATTGGCCAGTCTCAGATATGGCTTTTTCTTTGCCACTCTGCCCTGAAGCCCAAAATCCCGCAGCCGCCTCTTCACTGTAGATGTTGACACTGGTGTTTTGCGGGTACTATTTAATGAAGATGCCAGTTGGGTACCTGTGAGGCGTCTGTTTCTCAAACTAGAGACTCTAATGTGCTTATCTTCTTGCTTAGTTGTGCAACGCGGCCTCCCACTTCTTTTTCTACTCTGGTTAGAGCCTGTTTGTGCTGTCCTCTGAAGGGAGTAGTACACACCGTTGTAGGAAATCTTCAATTTCTTAGCAATTTCTCGCATGGAATAGCCTTCATTTCTAAGAACAAGAATAGACTGTCGAGTTTCAGATGAAAGTTCTCTTTTTCTGGCCATTTTGAGCGTTTAATTGACCCCACAAATGTGATGCTCCAGAAACTCAATCTGCTCACAGGAAGGTCAGTTTTGTAGCTTCTGTAACGAGCTAGACTGTTTTCAGATGTGTGAACATGATTGCACAAGGGTTTTCTAATCATCAATTAGCCTTCTGAGCCAATGAGCAAACACATTGTACCATTAGAACACTGGAGTGATAGTTGCTGGAAATGGGCCTCTATTCACCTTTGTAGATTTTGCACAAAAAACCAGGCATTTGCAGCTAGAATAGTCATTTACCACATTAGCAATGTATAGAGTGCATTTGTTTAAAGTTAGGACTAGTTTAAAGTTATCTTCATTGAAAAGTACAGTGCTTTTCTTTCAAAAATAAGGACATTTCAATGTGACCCCAAACTTTTGAACGGTAGTGTATATATATATATCGTGCCCTGTTAGGTGTTACACACATACAACGACGGGCATCCGGTGTTACCATAGTGCTTGTGTGATGTCATATCACTCGCGGGAATTGCGTGTGTCTTGTGCATGCGCAGTGCTATGTAATTAAGTAGCTATCCTACTCGAGCGAGATCTTGGCATACTCGGACATGCACAATTGATCCATGTAGATGCTGGTGACCAGGCGTGGGAGTGGAGCGGGATGGTGGCAATTAGATACCTTATTATGTCATACCTGTAGGTGGTATGTATTCTGTCCAAAGTTATTAACCCTTTCCAATCCACTGTCTGACCTGTGAAGACATTATGATTTAAGGCTGTACAACTCAGATGTTGGTAGATATCCATCGGGCTTCTCTTACTGTATATTGCCAGCCTCTCTGTTGTCAGAGCCCATCCAATGTGTCACCTCTTGCAGTACTGGCTTTAGCCAGTATATAGCGCCGTTGTATAATGGCAGAAAAAGAGTAAGCCCCCTAGGAAAACCAGGATACAAATTGGACTGGAAAGGGTTAATATTATCGGTTGAAGTATCATTGAGTGGTTTGGGATTCTATATAAAGCCTGCATATTGTGTATTCGCAAGCAATTGGGGTTGAAAGGTTGCTGCTGGTCTGTAGAGGAAATAAAGTGGACCCATTTGGGGGCTGAATTTGCACCCAATTTGCTGCCGGATATATCTTTGCTATATACCCAGGACCGTGACAAGAGGTAACGAGCGCATCCTCTACGTCTAGAGTAAAGGAGGTTTCATCACCAACACAGAAGGGGGTTCTTTACTGTAAGAGCAGTGAGACCGTGGAACTCTCTGCCTGAGGACGTGGTGATGGCAAAATCGATAGAGGAGTTTAAGAGGGGACTAGATGTCTTTCTAGAGTTCTATGCTATTATAGGATATAGACATTAAGTAACGAGCGGGGTTGTTGATCCGGGTCTTGGAGTTAGGTAGGAACTTTCAAAGTTCATCCAGGGAATATTCTGACTGCCATTAAGGAGTCAGGAAGGATTTTGTTCCCCTAAATAGGCTAAATTGGGTTCTGGCCCATTGAGTTTTTGGCCTTCCTCTGGATCAACAAGGGGGAGTGGGGGGTGGAAACAGGCTGAACTGGATGTACATTGTCTTCTTTCAGCCTAACATACTATATGTTAGGTCCGCTTGGCACACAACAGTGCCACACCTCAGAATGGAAGCAAACGTGTCCATTTAAACCTGCAAACACAGAGTACTTGCACGAACCAATTGCACTTCTCCAGGCTAAGATGGAAAGACCCCTATCCCTTACTAACCAGGGAAAGTGGGGAACCCCTGCCTAAAAGCGGGGACATCGTCCTAATAAGGTCGGCCCCACGGTCTTCTTCTAGGACCTAGCTATCCCTGATCAAGGAGCTGGACAGAGGCACTACACACAGAGGACAAGACACTGTACACACACACACACACACAAAGCACATGTCTGGCATCTTGCAAAGACCTAACATATGTTGCTGTTCAAACCAACATACAGTGTAGCACATACCACATAGAACAGGACTGCTCGCACCACATGTCTGGCCACTTGCACAGACATACAACACAAGTCCCTGTTCACACCAACATACAACAGATTGTGCATACAACACAGACTCCACCCAGAGCTTACATGCATACCACTGGTAACGATAGCCAGTCCAAGTGTCCTCACTCCAGGGGAATAGAGAGTCAGCCACCATGCGTCAAACATCTGAAACACACACAAGACATCAGACGTCTGAGGGCCGCACCTGCCCAGGGGTAGGGAGAAACCTGCAGATTGCCTGCTTCTGTGTGGTCACTGTACCACACACTACACAATGCACGCACCCCAGAAAGGAGGGATGGACAGCGGATGCCCAGATTGTTTTCAGGGGAGGAGAGCGACATTTCAAACTAGCATGCAACCACCAGCTCAGGGTGGGATAAATAGTGATACATAAAGCACTAAAATGACCAGCAATCTCTCCTAAGTGTTTGCTGGTATATATCTGCTGCAGACCAGGGGGATTGGCTGCTGGTGAATACCACACCCAACCAGCTCAATTAACCCCTACCTGTGAAGGTGTGCACAAGGAAGCCTGTAGAACCACAGGTTTTAGATGCACAACCTTAACACTATATTACTATATAGTTTTAGGCATGGGGGCCAAAACTATATAAAAAAATAACTATTAATGGAGAAATAATTCACAATGACATGTTACATCTGCTTCACACTTCTGGTCACATGATGTACGATTGGGTTGCTGCTGCTGTATTTGTTCATCATTGCATCTCCTGAAGCATGAGCACTCTGCACTGCAGCAGATCACGATTCACACTATGATGTCACAGATTACTCTGAAAGTAATCCAAGAGTGTAATGATGAATATACCTTAACACACAGTGTGCATGAGGTAGTTAGACAAGCGGTTTGGCTATCTTTGTTTCTCCAGGATCTGAGGGTCGCTTTAACCCCTTAAGGACCAGGCTGTTTTGTACCTTAAGAACCAGACACTTTTTAGGGATTTTACCCATGTGGCGGTTTTACTGCCCTATTTTTTTCCTTTAGCTATCAAAATTATTTTTGCTATGTTTTTTTTCCATGACATATAGGGCTATTTTATTAATATTTTTTTTACTGACTTTTTTTTCCCGTTTTTTAGTTTTATTGGGGGTAAAAAATGATTTTTTAAACATTTCTAGTTATTTTTTTTAATTAGTATATTTACACTAAAATAAAGTATGGGAATGGGTTCCTCATTTTGGTTTGGACGTTTTGAGATATAATATGTATGGTTTTGGATTACAGGGCGCTTATAGTGACATTTTAGGTTGGCGTCGGTTTTGAGTTGTTTTCTTTCTTATGTATGTATTGTTGTTTTATGCTGGAATTTCGTCTTACTGATGTATGTAATTATGTTTTTTACTATATGTCCCCGATGACGTCATGTAAGACCTCTGGGGGACATTCTCATGTTTTTTTAAATTTTTTTATTTGACACTTTTCCACTGTAGCTGGGGCATCCATAGGAGCCCCAGTTACGGGGAAAACAACCCCTGCAGTGACATTAGTCACTGACAGAGCTGCCTAGGGTCTAGTATGACCCCCCAGCTCTGCTGTAGCAGGGAACTCCGGCGGTCACATGACCCCCTGGCTCCTGGAGTGAAAGTAACACTGTACTTTCATTTTCTAGTATAGAGTGCTCATTGAGCGCTGTGTACTCGGGGAAGCAGAAGGCAGAAAGGGTTAAATACCCCTCCTGCCTTCTGCTCCGGGTTATCAGCTGTCACTAACAGCTGATAACCTGTTCCTGTCTCTGATTGATTGCAGAGCCAGGAGGCTTAAAGCGCCGCCGTAATTTTACTATCGGCGGTGCTGTAAGCCCGGGACCAGGCGCTGTAAATTTACAGTGCTTGGTCCTAAACGGGTTAATAGGAGTAGAAAAACAATGCTGGACAACTGCAAAACTACACAACAGTACATATGCTTTTATCCTAAGAAATGCCATCTATTCTTCAGTCTTGGTGGTCATAAAGTCACTGGAATGTACAGCAGTTACAGTAGGTCAGTCATACCAACAGATAAAGCCTTATACTAGTAGTTGTACCCATAATAAAAGTGACTCTGAACCCTAAGCCTCTTTATTTGCTGGTTTTCCGAACCACGCTCCACTCTTATTCTGTGGTCCGTGCTCAATAAAATTATCTGCTTCATTCAGGACAGAAAGCTCCTGGGTTCAAAGAGCTCGCTATACCTCAAAATAAGTATTCTATGAACTGAGGTTTGATGCGTGAACCATTGATTACACAAATTGTCCATAAATCTATACACGGCAAGAAACAAATACAGTGCCATCTGACCCATAGGGGAACAGGTGAATCCACATGGTAGGCCCTGAGCCAGGTTGGCTCACAGTCCTGATGCCCTGCACAAGCCAAGCACAGGATCTGGTTAAATGAGAGCCTAACAATTCCTGCCCATTGCATTCTTAATACACTTAAAGGGGATATTGGCTGCAGTGCCTGTGACGTCCTGTAAACTGGTTGGGGGAACTTGTAAATGTGACGTCAGAGGTGAGACTCAGAGCAGTGGCATGGGACACAGCGGGAGTGGGGAGTATATGTTTGTTACTTATTTTGTAGCATGTGAAAGGCTTTTTGCTAAAAAACCTACAACTCAGACAACCCCTTTAAATTGCAACAGGACCACATGCGAAGTGCATGGAGAATGCAACTGTGAGGAATTTGTGAATGGGGATCAGATAACATTTGCATTTAGCTGAACAGGGGGTCGCCGGAATGAACTTTACTAGTGGGCTCTGGGTAACCAAGTCTGGCACTGATACCATCTCATTGGAACTCAATATGCCAAGTTCTATGCTGTTAATGAAGGGATTTAATAGGACATCCCATATAAAGTTCCAATGCAAAATGGAAAGGAGATAATGGATTCTGTCCTATGCTGATCTCAATACAGCTGTGCAAAGGGTTGTGTATTACCGTATTCTTTACTGTCATCTTTTAGCACCATATTATTTCTGGCTGGAGCAGATTTTTTTGTGAATATCACCTATAAGTATCCTGTTAAAGTACAATATGATCACATTGTTTTGTTTTATTGTATCAGGCCACATAAACTTAAGTGAAAACAAGTGTTTGTTTGCCTTTGTCTTCCGGCAGGATGATGTCCTTGGCGCCTGCTACAGAGGATGCAGACTTTTTTCAATCTGCCACTTTGTGGATGTCACTGCTGACCTCAATACCACTAGAGCTGAATGCGAGTCAGGTAACGATAAAATATATTAAGCAATGTAGTGTGTTTGGATTTGTCAAAAAATTGTGCTAAAATACTGTCATCAATATGCAATTGAGTCTAATGAGCCACCAGTGCTCTTTGTAAAAAAAAAAAAAACACTCCGGCCCCCAGAAGTTGTCGATTTGCTGCAAAATTCGGCATGCAGTTCCATCTCAGGCAGATATGGAAATGACGAGAGTTGCGGTGTTATTAGATGAACGATGTTGTCACCCAAGACCCTAAAAGTGGTTCCACCCTTGGCCTATAAAAGACTCTCGGAGGCTCCTTGTGTGTAGTGACCTCTTCTTCCGCTTGTGTAGAGCTTGTTGACCACTAGATGCCTCCACGACGCAGAGAAGAGATTTCACCCGTTACCAGAGTCTGAGAGGGGGCACATTATTGTGATGTGAGAAGTCTGGAGGGTCGTATCGATGGATTGTCCCCTACCTGGGCTGTTCTGACTAGACTGTTAGGTGTTGTGACCAGTGGATAGGGGCACACAAGGTGACAGGGCTCAGAACATCCTCGATAGGCCACCAGTAGAGAGGTGTGCCCAAAAAGCATGAGCCGTTCCAAATGTTTTGTTGTCCGCCATTTTGGGACAGGTGGTGCCATCGTTACAGGCCCCTGTGTCTGTCAAAACCATTTACAAGTACTTGGCTAAAGGACATTGGGTCTCAAGGTGCCCATTGCATGTACTGCCTTGGACAGCCCACCCACCGTTGCTTGTATTTGCAGACGTGGTATACCCGAGTACTAGAGCCTGAATGCCTGCTTGTATCACATTTTGTATCCAAGCTAGAGACAGTACAACAGGGTATTAGAGCATCATGCCCACCCGTATCACATCTTGTATTCAAGCTAGAGAAGATACAACAGGGTACTGTAGCCTTCATGCCCACTTGTATCACATCTTCTATCCAAACTAGAGGTGGTACAACAGGGTACCAGAGCCTTCATGTTCACCTGATTCATATCTTGTATCCAAGCTAGAGGCAGTGCAACAGGGTACTACAGCCTTCATGCCGTCCATATCACATTTTGTATCCAAGCTAGAGATGATACAACAGGGTGCTAGAGCCTCCATTTCCATCTATATCACATCTTGTATCCAAGCTAGAGGCGGTACAACAGGGTGCTAGAGCCTCCATTCCCCCCATATCACATATTGTATCCAAGCTAGAGGCGGTACAACAGAGTACTAGTGCCTCCATGCCCATACGTATCACATCTTGTATCCAAGCTAGAGGCAGTACAACAGGGTACTAGAGCCACAATACCTGCCTGTATCACATCTTGTATCCAAGCTAGAGGTGGCACAGCAGGGTACTAGAGCCTCCATGACAACCCATATCATATCTTGTGTTCAAGCTAGAGGCAGTACAACAGGATACTAGAGCCTCCATTCCTGCCCATTTTCACATATTGTAGCCAAGCTAGAGGCGGTACAACAGGGTAATAGTGCCTCTTTGCCTACCCATATCACATCTTGTAGCCAAGCTAGAGGCGGTACAACAGGGTGCTAGAGCCTCCATGCTCAACCGTATCACATCTTGTTTTCAAGCTAGAGGTTGTACAACAGGATACTAGAGCCTCCATGCCTGCTCGTATCACATTTTATATCCAAGCTAGAGGCGGTAAAATAGGGTCTTAGAGCCTCGATGTCCGCCCATATCACATCTTGTATCCGAGCTAGAGGCCTCCCTTTAAGGGGTTAGTTTTTCCGAATCACTTACTTATATCAACGTTACAATCACACAGAGAAAGTTTCATCCCATTTGACAACTCCTAGGTAAGTGATGTTAATGACAATTAACGTATTTGAAGATGACGTCAAGGATTTTCCTTAAATTGTAATACTAATGGTCTGTTTTTAGGATAAGCCATGAGTACTTGATTAGTGAGTCGGGGGCCAACTACTGTGGTGCCTCCAATTTTCAGAATAACTGTGTTGCGGCTCCACTGGGGAGTACATATTGTGGTCGCACCCAGTACTAAAGCTGTGTCCCATTCAAGTTATTTCTGTTGATCCAAGAAAATATAAAATAAAGCATACACCCTAAAACAGGCAGAGACATGAGAGCAGGTCAGAAAAAAGGAATTACATTAATTTACTGTGAAGAAATTATGTTTGCATCTTCATTGGTGGTAAAAGGCTCAAATAAAAATTCTGTGGATAAATTCTGTATATTCAAGGGCCACTCTAATGAGTAAGGGTAAGGGGCTTGTCTTTATGTAAAATCTTGTTTAAAGCTAACATTACGGGAAGATATATGGGAGGAAGATAAAAATGTGGAGTCTCTATGGGTATGAATACATGGAGGAAAAAACACCAATAAAATCCTTATAGGGGTTTTCTATAGACACCAAATATAACAGAAGCCACCGAATATCTATTACTGAAGCAAATACATGAAGCAGCAAATCACAATGAGGTAATTATTAAGGGGGATTTAACTATCCATATATGTACTGGGAAGCCAAAACCTTGTACATGACCTGACTCGAGGGACGGCCATTGTGGACTTAACCAACAAACCTGACAGAATAACTGGGGTGCACCTGGGAAATAGTGACCATAATATAATACATTTCAACTTGCCTTTTTCAAGAGAGAGTTTTATAAAGGAGCTACAAATATACTAAACTTTAGGAAGGCCAAGTTCCATCAGCTCAGAGATGCTCTTAACCTTATTAACTGGGATAATGTCCTTAAAAATAAGAGTACAAACAATAAATGGGAAATGTATAAAACATCCTAATTACATACTGTGAGCGGTCCATGCCTTACAGCAATAAAAGACTTAGTTATAGGAGAAAAACAATGGGGCTTAATAAAGATAAAAAGGGGAGAATAAACCGCAAGAAGAAAGTGTTTAAACTACGATACTAAAACACGAAGGCAGCAAAGAAGTCCTAGAAACCTATAAGGTAAAAAATAAATTACCATATATACTCAAGTATAAGCCGAGTTTTTCAGCACATTTTTTATGGGGAAAAAGCCCCCCTCAGCTTATACTCAAGTGAGGTAAAAATAACCAAAACGCAATACTCACCTCCCAATCGGCATCTGTGTCCCCGGAGCAATGGTCACTCGGGCGTTGCGGCAAGCTGCTTAAGAATTCTTCCCGCTGTCATCTCCTTGTTCAGCTTTGAATTCCCCCGCCGTCAGCGCTGTGTAAGTAAGCGCTGTAATTGGATCGAGCGTCAATGGAATCAAAATGGGGTCAAAAAGTGATCCTGAAGACTACAGGCCGATAAGTCATACTTCTATTGTGGGTAAAATGTTTGAAAGGTTTTTAAGAGATGTTATCCTGAAGTACCTCAAGGAAAATGAGATACTTCTCTCTCTCTAAAAAAAAAACAAATTTTGTAAGGAAAGATAAAAACTGCAAAGGAGGAGGCAGAGAGACTGATCGCCAAAGAGAGCAAAAATGACCCTAAACTATTTTTCATTTACATAAATGGTAAAAGGATTTGCACTGAGAGCACTGGCCCTTTAACAAATAATGCAGGAGAAATCATAGAAGATGATAGGGGAATGCAAATCTTTTAAAACCATCCCTACTGTGACCTGATTGCCTGTCAAACTCTGGACATCTTCTGTTTGTTGCGGTCACTTTTATGCAGTGCAGCCTCCTGTCTGATACGATCAGGCACTATCTTGATGCAGAGATTTGATTTTCCTTTCTCTTTCACTATTTTGTGCCATGATTCATCAGCACAACGTCACATAAGCAACTACAACCTGTACCATCTCTGCCTACAGGGAGGGAACTATGATGATCAGTCTACATTCTTCTAAATAAGCTACAGCACATAAATATACAGCCAGAAGGCAGAACTGTAATTCCTCTACTATAACTGTGTGACATGAGCCTCTAATCATTATCAGTAACTGTGATAGGAGTGTCTGTGCTCCCCCCTGAAGAACATGTGTGGTACGGTCTATCACACATGGGTAATGCTATCTCAAAAACTGACTAATTTGAGAATGCATATACCAAAGTAAATTTCAGCTGGTCAGAACTGGGATCACATGATCATCTGAGGAGAAAAAGGTCAGGAATTTCAGCCCACTTATATATACTGGGGGGATAGCAGCATAATGAATGGGGGAAAAATCACTAGAGTGACCCTTTAAAGCCACTCCAGTCAAATTGTTTTTGTTCATTGTGTGGCTATTTCCCCTATATATATCGGTCAGTTAGGGTTTTGCTGGTGTGGCACTTTAAGTTGTGGGAGATGCATTTGTCTAAAATTTAACAATGATCATTTCATTAATCTAAATATATTGTAGTGCCTGAAAGATGTGGAAATGTAGTAAATGAATTTAAAAGGCTGCAATTGTTTGACTTTATTACAAATATATAACTAACAAACTGTTTATATGGTCCAACTTGTTCAGGATCAATCAGTCTATATAAGGATACGTAGCCTTAAAATATTTGGATTGTATACAGAAGAACCTCCCTGCATTCATATAACTCATCCATTCTTCTGTTGTAGCATGTGCTGAAGCTTATTCCAAAGCAGATGAACAACATGGCTGTACAACAGGCTGCAGAAAGCAGTTCAATGAAGTTGAAAGCCAGAAAGAAAAGGTAACAGAAATAATGGCTCAATATAAAATAGAATTTCTGACCAGCACATATCCTAAATGTGTCTATTATGGGTGTGTGGGGGTTTCTGGTGGTATCTTCATAAAAACATTCGCAAAAGAAGGCAGTAATTTGAAAATTGGGCTAACTGACGTACAGAGGCACAGCAAAAGGCTGATGGTCCCTTGTGCAAACGTTCAGTTCAAGCCCCAACCTTCTCCGGAAACTACTCTTCGCAGCTCCTGGAAATGGTCTGCTTGGAACGTACAGCTGTATTGCTGGGTCTCTTAACCCATTAAGGACCTAGCGCGGTAAATATATGGCGCTTGGTCCTAGGCTTAAAGCCCCGCCGATAGTAAAATTATGGCGAGGAGTTAAGCCTTCTAAAAAACGGGGGGAAAAGTCAGTGAAAAAGATATTTTAAAAATTGCCCTATATGTCACAGAAAAAAAATGCAGCAAAAATAATTTTGGTAGCTAAAGGAAAAAAAATAGGGCAGTAAAACTACCACATGGGTAAAATCCCTAAGAAGTATCTAGTCCTTAGGCCGCCTGCAGACAGGCGGAAATTCCGTGGCGGGATTTTCCGCGGAATTTTCGCCCTTGGAAGCTGCCATAGGATTGCGTTAGCCCCGCACAGAAACGTCACTGCCCGGCCGCCGGCTCCGGTCTGGGCAAGCCGGCACATCAAACAGCCGGAGCCGCGGGCGCAGGTGAGTACGCGCTGCTCTCTGCAGGCGCTCGGGTCGGGTCCTGCAGAGAGAATCCTCGCAGCCGGATCCGAACCACCCGTTTGTAGGTGGCCTTAAGGTACAAAACAGCCTGGTCCTTAAAGCGTTAAATGGCCCGTTGATGCAACACTAGAAGCCAAGGGTGTTGCTAGGGTCTTAAAAGTTGAGAAGCACAAGTCCCAAGACATATGTTTTGCCTGCTCTATGTATAAATATACATCATAGACAACATATCTATAAGATAACCTATATAACAGGATGGCCTTCGATACAGTGGAACAGTCCTAGAGTACACTTCTAAATAATGCAGTCAACATATTCTGGAATCAGATTTCTGTTTTACACAGTGCAGTTACCCCCGCTGATCAGCCACTGACATCCACTTTCCCTTTTTTTCTCTGTCTGGCCTTAGACCGCCATGAAGACGTCTTTCAGCAACAATTCCTTTCCGTATACTCTCCCCATCCTGTCGCTATCCCACAAGGCCCCTCTCAGTGGCTCTCCATAGGACTAGTGCCCCTTTTGTGCCCTACAAATAATTTCACTATAGTCCACACCACAAGAAATAATGGCACCTTTGTGCCTACAGTAATAGCGCCCTCTCTTATGCCCCTACACAGTAATAATACCCCTTTACAGCCCACATAGTAATGATTCCTGTGGAAAGGTGATAAATCATTTTGGTGGGAAGACCCCTTTAACGCCTGTAAAATATAGATCAGCATTCTACCTGTTTGCAAACATTAAGCTTCATTATGATGTGACTAGCTGACGCATTTTCTTATTTACATGTAGTACTGACTATAGTAGACAATGTTCTTCTCACCTCTGCATTTAGTAAGTTGGTTGGAACATTGTACAAAATATATATGTCTGGAGCAGCATAGAAGGTTTACCTGGAATGCTACAGATGAAAGTGGATACAATTGTCTGACAGGGTGCACAGTGCTGTTATGTAAGTTTCCGGTAATTACTTCTGCTCATTTTGCTACTTTTGGTTAATTTTAAAATCCCATTATCTAAGTAGAACGTTCATAAAAAAGGAAAGCGAGCAGCTTGACAGCTTACCTTTTTAAACCTTACTGGGCATTTCTATCACTGTTCTTACTCTGCTGATTCTGTATTTAGAGTGCAGCCGCCATTGACCAGGAGACAAAAACAATATGATTAACAACTGGCAATAGGAAGGCAAAGGTTTCTGTTGGCAGATTACCATTGAGAACTACTGGAGGATGAGAGTCCTCCATCTATCAGCAGGAGTGACAAATCACAATGCAGACTTTGACATTCCCTGTGAACAATGACTCTGTATCACAGCTTTGTGTAGGCAGCGAATACTAATGGAGCTTGTAGATAACTGCGTTGGAATATTCTGTGGTGGAAGCTTCAAATGCTGATGATACAATTATATTAAATCAGTTTGCTGACATCTCACTGTGAATGCAAAAAAATTTGTGCATATTAATATATTCAACAAAATCAGACAGGGACGAAGAGAAGATATTCGCAGTATAAAGTAGTGAGAAAACGGAAAACATTTAGCACCGTGTTAGACAGGAGAGCAAAATGTGTCTGTTCTCAGTAAGAGAAACCAAATAATCTTGTAGATATGATACCTTTTAATGACTAACAAAAATATATGATCTTATAACGAGCATTCCAGCCTACTCAGGGTCGTTTCTCAGGCTAAATGAAATAGATCTGAAGAGGTGTATGTATGTATATATGTATGTGTGTGTGTATATGTATATATATATATATATATATATATATATATATATATATATATATATATATATATATATATATATATATATATATATATATATATATACACACATATATAAGAAGGCACAGACATGGTGTGATTTGCACTTAAGAATATACCAGAACAGGATGAGTAGAGGAGTAAATACATTTAAAAAGTCAGACATGGTTTAATTAAAGGGGTTGTCCCGCGGCAGCAAGTGGGTCTATACACTTCTGTATGGCCATATTAATGCACTTTGTAATATACATTGTGCATTAATTATGAGCCATACAGAAGTTATAAAAAGTTTTATACTTACCTGCTCCGTTGCTGGCGTCCTCGTCTCCATGGTGCTGACTAATTTTCGGCCTCTGATGGCCAAATTAGCCGCGCTTGCGCTGTCCGGGTCTTCTGCTTTCTTCTATGGAGCCTCTCGTGCAGGATGCCGGCTCCGTGTAGCTCCACCCCGTCAGGAGGCTGGAATCGGCAATGGACCGCACAGAAGAGCTGCGGTCCACGGAGGAAGAGGATCCCGGCGGCCATCTTCACCGGTAAGTATAGAAGTCACCGGAGCGCGGGGATTAAGGTAAGCGCTCCGGTAAGCTTTCTTTACGTCCCTGCATCGGGGTTGTCTCGCGCCGAACGGGGGGGGGGTTGAAAAAAAAAACCCGTTTCGGCGCGGGACAACCCCTTTAATTTATACTTTAAAAAAATACCAGAACAAGATGAGTAGACGAGTAAATGCTTAATTACTCCACTGATAAGGGATGTACAAGTTTTATGGTCTCTAAATTGCTGTTAGGGGGTCACCAGGCCAGCGTGTTATCTCTGCTCTAGATTTCTCATATTCTCAACTTATGCAAAAAGCCCCCTCCAAGGTTCATTCTATTTTTGAGAATTTGCCTTAAAGTATAATAACTTTCATATGTTCTATGTTGTGTCCCTGACTAGAAAAGTGTTCCGCCATAGGTAATTCTGGTTTCTCTCTTTATTTGTGTGGTTAAATCTCATCCACACCTCCACAACCCCATTGGCCTCAAGGTGTGCCAGGCAGGCGGTCAGTCCATGTTCGTGTGGGATATTGGAGTATAAGGATTCCAGATCCATGGTGGTCAGGATGGTGTCATCGGGGAGGGGATCTACGGTTGAGAGTTTGTTCAGTAGGTCCGTGGTGTCTTGCAAGTAGCTGGTTGTATTTCTCACTAGTGGTTTGAGGACACCTTCTACCCATCCTGCCCACTATCCCCTGTAACAGCTGCAGCAGTAGATTCCTTGGATGGGAAACCCCTGGATGCTGTGACATCCAGGGGTTTCACCTGTGGTCAATGGGTCCAGCGGCAGCAGCGCTGACCCCATTGAGAACATATACTGAAGATTGCTGTTACGGCACTCTGCCCCCCGAGCGCCAGTTGGGGTGCCCTGATCTCCCGCACCCCCACTGTCCCTGCCTACTTGCCTCGGCCCTGGCTAACCCCAGGCGGACAACTGGACGGCGGTCCCTGCCCTGGCTAGGGACCTGGCGACTGACAAGCAGGAACCTACCTAATGGGGGGGACAGAGTGCCGACAGAGGAGGCAGATGAATCAGACCAACAAAACTTACAAGGCTGGAGATGGGACTCACAGGCAAACTGGCAGGGTGCTGGATAGCAACTAGTGCTGACTGGGCCAGACTAGATTAGAGGCAAACAGAACCAACAAAAACAGACTGAGTAATAGGGGACCAGAGGGAGCTGACCGACAACTAGGGACTGGCTGAGGAGAACTGCAGACAGACTGGCTAGGTGCATGTAGAACCAATAACTGGCAGTGAGCTCACCTCACTGCCCGTCTTTTAACCACAAGGTTCCGCCCAGGGGCGGAGAGTGGGAGGAGGCAACTCCGCCCACTGCTGTATAAGAAGAACGGAGGAGGGCGGGCGGCACCCTACGGGCGGACACGCCCATGCCGCCGCCCACAGCTGCTGGGACAACCTCGACACAGTGCTCCAGGCCGCCGGAGCCGACGCCGGAGCGCCGCGCCGCGCTGTATGGTAACATTACCCCCCCTCTGACGGGGGACCTCCGGGCCCCCGGAAACTCGACCAGGCTTATCCAAAAAACGGCTATGAAAACGCTGTACCAACCCGAGAATGTGACCCTCCCGAGCGGTCACCATGGACTGATCCTCAGGTCCATGACTTTGGTAGCCTGTGGCTGCCCCATTTCCTTCAGGGGCTCTCCTTTCTACATCTTCTTCGGGACCAACCGTTGACATATCGTCGTGTTTCAGGTCGTCTTCCGAGTCAATGCCCGAAGGTTCACCACTATCTCTTGTCCCATCCTCGCTCCCAATGACGCTGCCTTCAAAATATGCGGCAACTCCAATTTTAAAATCACTGTCATCTGAGCTATCATACTCCAAAAAACTCTTCCGGGCCCCCAAATATTGTACGGTTCCTGGACCCCGGCAAGAATCCAGGACCTCCTGGGCCTTGTGTTCAACTTCATCACAGACCAGGGTGGGCGGCGGGGGACCGGAGGTGGGCATCACCGAAGAGACAACAGGTTTCGACAAAGACTTATGGCACCCCGTGCGACCCCTCCTTTCGCGATTTCCAGAGGACCGGTACCCCTTCTGTCCCACCCTGTACGGCTCAAATACCGACCGACTCTCCTCACAATGCAACTGCATACGAGACCCCACCCCTTTCTTCCGTCCCCCCTGCAGCGCACCGGCGGCGACATCAGCAGCAGGACGGGCGGACGGGGTGTGAGGGTAAGTGATACCTCGGGGACTGAGTGCGGTATCGACTGAGCAGGGAGGAGGGGGAACGCAATGGCTATGGCAGGACGGCCCCCACTGGGTTAGCTCCCCAGTGGCCCAATCGAATTGGGGGTTGTGCAACGCCAGCCACGGCATCCCTAGTATCATGTCTACCGACATTTTCTCCATTACCAGGAACGATAGACCTTCCGAATGGCGACCCCCCACCGTGAGTTGTAACACTGGGGTCCTCCATCGTACCAAGCCCGAAGCAAGAGGAGTAGCATCAATGCTAGCAAAATGAATTGGCGTCTTTAGCGCCACAAATTCAGCCCTCAGGGGCTCAACGAGACGCATGCTTATCAGGTTAGCAGCTGCTCCGGAATCAATAAACGCCTGCCCTAGGCGGGAGAAGTTCCGGAATCTAACCTGGCAGGGTATCAGAAGTCTAGGACGTACCTGAGGTCCTAGGCGACCCTCCCTGCAATCGCCTAGGACTGGAAGTCTTTCTGCCGATTCAGACTGTGGACGCTGAGGCCTCCGGGGGCAGGTTATCACCCGATGTCCAGCTTTCCCGCAGTAGAGACAGAGATGATGTAATAACCGAATCCGGCGTCGCTCCTCGGGGTCCAGCAGGTCCAGTTCCATAGGTTCGGGAACAGAGACTGGTACGGACGGGGAGGGAACAGGACAAATGACTTCCCTGACTCTATGGGTCGGTCTATCTTGCTTCCCAGCCCTGAGCCTCCTATCTGCCTTCACTGCTAACTCCATAGCCTCCTTTAAGGACCCGGGAACGGGATGGGAGATCAACAGTTCTTTGACCGCGTCTGAGAGACCTTGCATAAAAACGTCTTTCAGGGCACTATCGTTCCATGCAGTATCACCCGCATAGCGTCTGAAATTGGAGCAATAATCCTCCACACAAAGCGACCCCTGATGCAGCACCAGCAACCGAGAAACCGCCAACCCCACTCTGTCCGGTTCATCGAAGATGCCCCCAAGTTCCTGAAAAAAGGAGTCCACCGAATGCAGGGAGGGGGAACCCTCGGGAATGGAAAAGGCCCAAGTCTGGGCAGAGCCCCGCAGCAGGGACATTATGAGCCCGACCCTCTGGACCTCCGAGCCGGAAGAGCGGGGACGCATCCGAAAAAAACAGGCGACACGCCTGTTGAAAAACAAAAAACTTGTTCCTCTCCCCAGAGAACACCTCGGGAAGAGGGCACTTGGGTTCGGGACTGGTAACGGCATTCTGCTCCTGCGACAATGCCCACTGCTCCTGGGCCACCATGCGAGCTGACAAATCCCGGATCACCGGCACCAGGTCTTGCAGCTGGTTTGCGAGGGCGCTGATCGCGGCCATGAAAAGAAAAACAGTATTTTAAGGGCCAGTTATTATGTTACGGCACTCTGCCCCCCGAGCGCCAGTTGGGGTGCCCTGATCTCCCGCACCCCCACTATCCCTGCCTACTTGCCTCGGCCCTGGCTAACCCCAGGCGGACAACTGGACGGCGGTCCCTGCCCTGGCTAGGGACCTGGCGACTGACAAGCAGGAACCTACCTAATGGGGGGACAGAGTGCCGACAGAGGAGGCAGATGAATCAGACCAACAAAACTTACAAGGCTGGAGATGGGACTCACAGGCAAACTGGCAGGGTGCTGGATAGCAACTAGTGCTGACTGGGCCAGACTAGATTAGAGGCAAACAGAACCAACAAAAACAGACTGAGTAATAGGGGACCAGAGGGAGCTGACCGACAACTAGGGACTGGCTGAGGAGAACCGCAAACAGACTGGCTAGGTGCATGCAGAACCAATAACTGGCAGTGAGCTCACCTCACTGCCCGTCTTTTAACCACAAGGTTCCGCCCAGGGGCGGAGAGTGGGAGGAGGCAACTCCGCCCACTGCTGTATAAGAAGAACGGAGGAGGGCGGGCGGCACCCTACGGGCGGACACGCCCATGCCGCCGCCCACAGCTGCTGGGACAACCTCGACACAGTGCTCCAGGCCGCCGGAGCCGACGCCGGAGCGCCGCGCCGCACTGTATGGTAACAATTGCGATCCTCTGCCATAGCTGTGACAGCTGTGGCAGAGGAGAACGATGTTCTCCTATTGAATTCAAAGGAGCCGGCAATACAGCTGGCTCCATTAAAATCAATGGGCTGCCGGCAAGCGCTGCAGTGATTTTTGGGGAAGGGTTTAAAATATAAGCCCTTCCCTGAAAATCAATCCAATAATGTGTAAAAAAAAAAAAATCTATACTCACCTCTCGGCAGTTGCCAGGGCTCAGCCGCAAAAAAACGGGCTTGTGTAAACGAGGCCTAGTACTGTGATACACAGCACAAATACACTTATGGGCTTACTTCTATATTTGTCTAAAGTAGCATGCATCTCAAATCTGTTTACTGGTTTGCTGAAAGCAACTCTAGAACCTTTATTGGACAATTGCATTTTTTGTTAATTTGAAATATTGGAGCTAAAAAAAAAATTGTTTGTTTTCTTTCACTAATTTTTTTCTCTATTGTTTTCCTTTTCATTTTTACTACTTAGTATTGCTTGTCTTTTAGTTGTGCATTGGGGGATGTAGCATCAAATAACTTTCTTGGACTGCACGGAGGTGGGTTATAGTATCTGGGAATGTTTAGCTTGCAGAAGAGAAGGCTGAGAGGAGACTTAATAGCTGGCTACAAATATCTGAAGGGCCAGGGCCGTAACTATAGGGTATGCAGGGGATGCAGTTGCACCCGGGCCCAGGAGCCTTAGGGTGCAACTCTATGGCCTCTTTTCTCCATATTGGGAGCCCAGTACTATGAAAAAAGCATTATAGTTTGGGGCCCTTTTACAGATTTTGCATCAGGGCCCATAAGCTTCAAGATACGCCTCTGTGAAGGGCTGTCACAGTCCAGAGGGATCAGCCTTATTCTCATCTGTACAAGGAAAGACCAGAAGCAATAGGATGAAACTGAAAGGGGTGGGGTGGGGGCACAGATAAGATATAAGACAATGAGAGGGATCAATGAGTAAAACAGGCTGCCACGGGAGATGGGGAGTTTTCCTTCAATTGAAGTATTCAGAGGCTGGACAAATATCTGTCTGGGATGATTTAGTAAATCCTGCACTGCGCAGGGGGTTAGACCCGATAACCCTGGAAGTCCCTTCCAACTCCACCATTCTACAATTCTACTGTTAAATAAGCTCAACAGAAACTAACAATAATCCAAAAAATGGCTTTCCTCTTTTAGGTGAAAACAAGATTTGATGAGGTAGCATACATGGGGCAGTAACTCGTCTTCTGTACCTCACCTCTTAGATAAATCATACATTTATTGTGGTCATTCCTTTCCGCCCTGAACTCAGTTATGTTCCCTGTGGATTCCAGTCCTCTTGGGATGGACTACTTCTCCACCTCCAACCTGTCCACACTTGAGTTACTTCCTACAGGACACAAGCAGCATATCTCCGCTGTGAATGCTCCCACTGGTGTTGTGCCAACTTTAGACCATCAAACTGACTCTTATTTAATGTTTGTTTTTCATTTTGCCATAAATCGTAGATGCTGGATCTCAGACTCCCGGCTTCATTTTCCATGTTTGACCTGATCTCTGGCTTCTGCAGTGACATTGTGAGTTCAGCTCAGAGCTTCATCTCATCCACCTGGACTTTCTATCTGCAGTCTGATGATGGAAAAGTTGTGGTTTTCCAGGTAAACTTCTGCTTCAACTACAAACACCTGTTTATGTGTTGTTATGATGCTTGTCAAGTGATACTTTAACTATTTTCTTGTCTTTCAGTCACAGCCAGAAGTAGAATACCCAGTCCTGGAACTTCAAGCTCCAAGGTCCGAGGTTACTGATAAGACTTGGCTTTCCTCAAGATTCAACACCCTGAAACCTCACACAGGTGAAGGATATAATAGACTATTTAGACTTTATGTTGATGTTTCAATAGTTCACAAATATTTAGGTAAACTTAAATACTTAAATAATGCTATTATAAAATTACATATCAGTTCGCTATAAAAGCTGAATTACATTATACTCTATGCTTTAAAGTGACCTACTGGTAAAAATCTGTTGCAGAACTGGAAGGGGAGAATATTGCCTGCAGTTGTTCTCTGCCATTCCTCGATCCACCAGTTCCAGGTCTTGTTTTTGGCCACCCAGGAAGGCCGGTGCATTCTTCAGACTACTTAATCCCCCTCAGTGCATTAGTAGTGTTAGACTACCAATGCACTCATTGTATCTGCTCTCTGTCTGCCAGAGTTACTCACGTGATCAGCACTGGCCAATCAGACAACAGTGTGCATTAGGTATTTAGAAAATTGCTGCAGTCATCTTGAATGGCCGAAAACGGGGCCCAAAACTGGTGGATCGGTGAGGTGGCAGAAAAGAACAACTGCAGGTAATATATCCCTGTCCTGGGATTGAATTTTCTTCCAAAGCCAGATGGTTGCTTTGAGCAAGTGTGCTGAAAATCCGCTGTATTGCTTCATAATAATAAAATGTGCTATTCACTGCTTTATCGCTCTTCATTTTGAGCAATTATTCATTCTGTGTGTAACGTAGTTACTGTAGTCAGGTGAACGTCTACTGAACTTGGGGGCACTGAGGCCAATATTTCATCACACTTTTAATAAATTTTGAGCCTAGACTCTTGAAGTCAGTTTTGTCCAAGGTTTCTCCATGCACAGTTAATATGAACATTGATTTACAGAAACCTTCTTACAAATGTTTCTTAAAATTTCCAATAATTGCATCAGTCTTCCCATGATATTAACCTATTAGTGACCAAGCCGGTTTGCGCCTTAATGACCAGGTCAAGTTTTGGAAATCCGACATGTGTCACTTAAGCATAGAATAACTCTGTAAACGTTTTGCATATCCAAGTAATTCTGGCATTGTGTTTTTGACACATATTGTACTTCATTTAGGTGGTAAAAATAGACTGATAGAATTTGTGTATATTTATTAAAAACTCCAAAATTGATATATGCAAACATACTGTACAATGTTTGTTGAGAGATATATTTTTCTATCTGTTTACTTTATTCTGGATGCACATTGGAAAAAGTTTAGTTTTTTTTTAACCATTTAGGAGACCTACGAATTTAACATTGATAATTAACATTTTGAGGAACACTTCGATTTCCTATACGAAGCCAAGACTGCAAAGGCTCATAGGTATCAGAATGATAGATACCAAACAAATGACCCCAGTTAAAACATGCACATCTTAATGAGAGATGAGCGAGCACCAAAATGCTCGAGTGCTCGTTACTCGAGTCGAACTTTCAGTGATGCTCGAGAGTTCGTTTCGAGTAATGAACCCCATTGAAGTCAATGGGCAACTCGAGCATTTTTGTATATCGCCGATGCTCGCTAAGGTTTTCATTTGTGAAAACCTGGAAAATTCAAGAAAGTGATGGGAACGACACAGAAACGGATAGGGCAGGCGAGGGGCTACATGTTGGGCTGCATCTGAAGTTCCCAGGTCCCACTATTAAGCCACAATAGTGGCAAGAGTGAGACACCCCCCCCACACACACTGTCAGCATAAAGATCGTTCTCCTCTGCCACAGCTGTAACAGCTGTGGCAGAGAAGAACGATGTTAGCCCATTGAATTCAATGGAGCCGGCAATACAGCTGGCTCCATTGAAAGCAATGGGCTGCTGGCGATCGCGGGATGAATTGTCGGGAAGGGCTTAAATATATAAGCCCTTCCCTGCAATTCATCCAGAAATGTGTAAAAATAAAAAAAATATATACTCACCTTGTCCCGGCAGAACGATGTTAGCCCATTGAATTCAATGGAGCCGGCAATACAGCCGGCTCCATTGAAAGCAATGGGCTGCCAGCGATCGCAGGATGAATTGTCGGGAAGGGCTTAAATATATAAGCCCTTCCCTGCAATTCATCCAGAAATGTGTAAAAATAGGAAAAAAATATATACTCACTTGGTCCCGGCAGACGGAGTTCAGCGCGGCCAGCGGCAGTCCTCCTGAACTGCTCTGAACAGCTGTGAGTAGTATTCAGCAACCGGGGATTTAAAATCCCTGCCTGCTGAATGAGCTGCCTCTTATTGGTCACAGCCTGACCAATCAGAGGCAGATCTCACTCACACACCCATTCATGAATTTATGAATGGGTGAGTGACTGCTGCCTCTCATTGGCTCAGCGGGACCAATCAGATTGGTCCCTGCGCTGAGCCAATCAGAGGCATTTTTTTGTTTGTATTTCCTACGCCGTCGCTTAGCAATGACATGGGTACCCGCAGCCCATACACAATGTAGTTGTGTATGGGCTGTGGGTATATCTGTGACCACAGAGCACAATGAGCTTTATTGCAGCATCCCATAGGGAAACCCCAGACACCTGACAAACGTGGGGAGCTGGGAGGGTAAAGTGTTGGCTTGTAACGACGGCACTCTCCAGGCTCCTTCCCTGAGAGACACACACAGCCAAGGCCAGAGTATCACTGCAGGCCACCTAGGACACCGCTAGGATAGGGAATGCCCACCAAAGGGGATTAGTTGTCACGCGTGACGCCACCGTTCCTACACACACTGATATGACTCTCGGCGGATAAAAAATTTAGCCAAAGACAGTTCTTAGTACAGGGGTCTCTAGGAACAGTTAGAGCCCAGCATAACCTTTACTTAAAACTTGAAAACAGATAGTACAAGGCAGTTCAATTGAAGACTTCACAGTGCAGGCAAATGAATAGACCCAGAAACTTAGTACCTCTACATGGCTCTTACAGGCTCAAAGACACACATATGTGAACAGTGATTTTTTTTTTTGTAGTATCTCCACCCAGCTTTGGAGACATGTGGGTGTGATAATTAAAGGGTGTACCTCTACACGGTGATCCAGATTTCAGGTGGTCGCGTAGGAAAATTAGAAGATTGGATAGTACCTCTGCACTGGCCTTGGGGGGCTCACTCTATTTACATCCAGCTCACAAGCAGCATGGGAAATCTCTCCTTCTCTTTCATCTTCACCACAGGAAGGCTGAAGGTGCCTCCATGTGGCTCTGTAGATGGAAGACCCTTTCCCGCTTTCAACCACTCACATTTATACCTTCTTCCATTCCCCGTGACATGACATAACTGATACATTTACATGCAGGCTCTGAATTTTTGCAGACATTAACCTCTAAAGCGCTACAGCTGTGCAACACACATATTGGAAATGACAAGACAGCTTTGCACAGTGCATCAACATAAGACATACATGTATGACATTTATAGAGGGAACCAGGATTAAGTACTGGGTCACTACACTATGTTGTGGATATCCACGGTAAAATAGAACATGCTGCATTCTGTTTTCTGTGAGTGGATTACGTGATTCCGACTCGTTAATGTGAGCAGAATTGTGTAATCCAATGCACTTGATTGATCCACGTATTACTACAGATCAAACGCATGCGGAATCCGCAATTTCTATTCGGCCGTGTGAGACCGGCCTAAGGTAGATCGCTCCCTTTTTATCACGTGACCTAGGACTGCTCAACGAGGCTGGGGTAAGCTTCGCGGATAAATCCGGAGACCTTAGTTATGTAATTTCATCTCCCCTCACGAATATGATCCTGAAGGGAGATGGGACCTAAACTTTTTTTTCTACTTTTATTTACTTTATATGTTCACCGTTATCCATTGGATAACGGCGATCGTGTGACCGGGAACCACATACAGCGGCTCCTGGTGACATCTCCATGCTCTTGGCTGCTCATGCTAGCTGGGAGCAGGGAGATTCCATGCTCCCTAGCCATCTGCGTGTGCGCCCAACATTGTACGTCTGGCGTGCATGCACAGAAGACGGCGCCAGGTCCTAGAAGAACTAGAACACTGTGTGACATCGGGGAGAACAGAGGTGAGTAGTTTCAGCTCCCCTCATGGATCCAATCCATGAAGGGAGTTGAAACTTTAACTTTTTTTCGACATTTTATTTACTTTTATGCGATCACTGTTATCCATTGGATAATGACGATCGTGTGATCAGGGGTCGTATATCGCGGCCCCTCATGACAGCTCCAGGCTGTCGGCTACCTCTGACAGCAGGGAGCTGTCACGCTTACATCCCCTGCGGATTTAATCCACAGGGAGAGCGTGTTTTTACGGCCCTAATAAGGGAGATGGAATAAATCCTCCACAGTGCCACCTATTGAAAGGCAGCATTCCTTCGAGTCAAAGTGGGACTTTTTATACAAGTCTTGTTACAATGACTGGGAATCAAAAGCAAAGCCAGACTCCATGTACATACAGCTGTTTCCGGGTTATTGCCCATCATCAGTGTACAGTAGGAGTCTGGCTTTTGCTAGTGAGAGGCCTGGGACAGGGGTCAGAAACGCTCTTTTCTCCTTAGGGAGAGCAACTATATACTATAAACTAAGTGAGGAGACTCAAATGGCCACGCACGCTCCTCTGGGTAATATGCAAATAAGGGAGATGGAATAAATCCTCCACAGTGCCACCTATTGAAAGGCAGCATTCCTTCGAGTCAAAGTGGGACTTTTTATACAAGTCTTGTTACAATGACTGGGAATCAAAAGCAAAGCCAGACTCCATGTACATACAGCTGTTTCCGGGTTATTGCCCATCATCAGTGTACAGTATGGGCAATAACCCGGAAACAGCTGTATGTACATGGAGTCTGGCTTTGCTTTTGATTCCCAGTCATTGTAACAAGACTTGTATAAAAAGTCCCACTTTGACTCGAAGGAATGCTGCCTTTCAATAGGTGGCACTGTGGAGGATTTATTCCATCTCCCTTATTTGCATATTACCCAGAGGAGCGTGCGTGGCCATTTGAGTCTCCTCACTTAGTTTATAGTATATAGTTGCTCTCCCTAAGGAGAAAAGAGCGTTTCTGACCCCTTTACGGCCCTATTAATTAAAGCCCAGCCAGCCAGGACGTAAAAACACATATGGCTGGTCACTAAGGGGTTAACTTTATCAATACAGTTCTCAGTGATGTTTATGCATTGGGAGACAAGTATAATATCAGGGCTTTTCTGTAAAGATGATATAATTAAAAAATGGATGAAAATGTGTAATTGGAAAACCTTCCTTCAAATACCTTAGTATGGAATTCTAAGTTATTCTAGGGAAGAGTTTTGGTGTTTGTCAGTCGTTGTTGAATGTCTACTCGCAAATCCTTTTTTCAGTTCACTTTTTTAAGTGTTCAGCATGTATACACGTTCCCCTGTCCCAATCCTTTCCTTCCAGCTCTTATTTGCATTCGTCCTGGGCGTGGTGTGAATTATGGTCAGGTCAGACCTGACATCTTGGTGATACAACCACTCACATCTCAAATACGTAACGCATGTCTACTGTGATCAGAAAAATCACAGAAAGCAGCCATATATACTGATATACTGATACAGGAGGACAAGTATTCACTTTATGGAGAAAAGTATTTGGACACTGCATGTTTTTAAGAAAAAGTGCTTTATTTTATTTAGTAACGTGTCGGCCCTCTTTTTGCTTGTATTACAACCTCGAGCCAAACAATCCCCAAGTTCTCTGTGAGTCTGGGCAGGAATAGCTCGCCATTCGTCGTCCAAGACTGTGAGATGAGATTGTTGTGAAGATGGGCGTGGGTGGCCGTGTCGTACCTGTCAATCCATTTGGCCCCACAAGTGCTGAATCCAATAAATGAATAGTTATTCCAAAATGAGCAGCTTTTTATTTTACTTATGCCCTTCCCAGCATACCGTACGGCAAACTTATTATTTGCATATTTGCTGATTTTCTACGGTGTCCAAATACTTTTGTCCAAACAAAAGTATATCCTTTCAACATGTAGACAGCCAGAATGCTAAATGGAGGAGCAAAAAACACATGTTAAGGACACTGATGAAACAGCCACTCACAAAACCTCCTTATATTGAGGAGGAGGTTGCTTAGTGTTTATTCCTGCACAAAAGAGTACATACAGGGTGTCAGACTACATGATACATGTAGTGCACCATGCAGGCTTGCAATCTATTAGTGATGCCATATCCAGCAGGTTTCCCCGCACCCCACAGGTGAACCACACCGACACCCCAGTCTCTACCAGCATTCAAAATTGTACTGCATGCTGTTGATAAATACTGATTAGAGATGAGCGAGCACCAAAATGCTCGGGTGCTCGTTACTCTGGACGAAAATTTCGCGATGCTCGAGGGTTCGTTTCGAATAATGAACCCCATTGAAGTCAATGGGCGACCGGAGCATTTTTGTATATCGCCGATGCTCGCTAAGGTTTCCATTTGTGAAAATCTGGGCAATTCAAGAAAGTGATGGGAACGACACGACAACGCATAGGGCAGGCGAGGGGCTACATGTTGGGCTGCATCTCAAGTTCCCAGGTCCCACTATTAAGCCACAATAGCGGCAAGAGTGGGCCCCCCCCTCCCAACAATTTTTACTTCTGAAAAGCCCTCCTTAGCAATGCATACCTTAGCTAAGCACCACACTACCTCCAACAAAGCACAATCACTGCCTGCATGACACTCCGCTGCCACTTCTCCTGGGTTACATGCTGCCCAACCCCCCCCCGCATGACCCAGTGTCCACAGCGCACACCAAAGTGTCCCTGCGCAGCCTTCAGCTGCACTCATGCCACACCACCCTCATGTCTAATTATAAGTGCGTCTGCCATGAGGAGGAACCGCAGGCACACACTGCAGAGGGTTGGCATGGCTAGGCAGCGACCCTCTTTAAAAGGGGCGGGGCGATAGCCCACAATGCTGTACAGAAGCAATGAGAAATATAATGCTGTGCCACCGCCATCAGGAGCTGCACACGTGGGCATAGCAATGGGGAACCTATGTGCCACACACTATTCATTCTGTCAAGGTGTCTGCATGCCCCAGTCAGACCGCGTTTTTTTATAAATAGTCACAGGCAGGTACAACTGGGTATCCGCAACTCCGCAATGGGAATTCCGTGTGCACCCACAGCATGGGTGGCTCCCTGGAACCCACCGGCTGTACATAAATGTATCCCATTGCAGTGCCCTGGACAGCAGAGCTAACGTCAGATTAAATGCAGGTGGGCTTCGGCCCACACTGCATGCCCCAACCTGACCGGGCTTTTTAATTCATAGACACAGGCAGGTACAACTCCCTATTGTGAAGTCCCTGTGGACCGACAGCATGGGTGGGTGCCAGGAAGCCACCGGCGGCACATAAATATATCCCATAGCATTGCCCATCACAGCTGAGGTAATGTCATGTTTAATGCAGGTGGGCTTCGGCCCACACTGCATGCCCCAGTCAGACTGGGGTTCTTTAGAAGTGGACACATTTAGTTACAACTCCGTGTGGACCGACAGCATGGGTGGCTCCCTGGAACCCACCGGCGGTACATAAATATATCCCATTGCAGTGCCCAGCACAGCTGATGTAACGTCAGCTGTAATGCAGGTGGGCAAAAAATTAATTGGATTACACTGTAGGCGAGGGCACCAAAAAATTGGTGTACCAACAGTACTAATGTACCTCAGAAAAATTGCCTATGCCCAACCAAGATGGCAGGTGAAACCCATTAATCGCTTTGGTTAATGTGGCTTAATTGGTAACTAGGACTGGAGGCAGCCCAGTTAAAATAAAAATTGGTTCAGGTGCAAGTTTCAACGCTTTAATGAGCATTGAAACGTATAAAAATTGTTTAGAAAAATTATATGACTGAGCCTTGTGGGCCTAAGAAAAATTGCCCGTTCGGCGTGATTACGTGAGGTTTCAGGAGGAGGAGCAGGAGGAGGAGGAGGAATATTATACACAGATTGATGAAGCAAAAATGTCCCCGTTTTTGATGGTGATAGAGAACGATGCTTCCATCCGCGGGTGCAGCCTACGTATTGCTTAGGTATCGCTGCTGTCCGCTGGTGGAGAAGAGATGTCTGGGGAAATCCAGGCTTTGTTCATCTTGATGAGTGTTAGCCTGTCGGCACTGTCGGTAGACAGGTGGGTACGCTTATCCGTGATGATTCCCCCAGCCGCACTAAACACCCTCTCTGACAAGACGCTAGCCGCAGGACAAGCAAGCACCTCCAGGGCATACAGCGCTAGTTCAGGCCACGTGTCCAGTTTCGACTCCCAGTAGTTGTAGGGGGCAGAGGTCACGGAGGACGGTCGTGCGATCGGCTACGTACTCCCTCACCATCCTTTTACAGTGCTCCCGCCGACTCAGCCTTGACTGGGGAGTGGTGACACAGTCTTGCTGGGGAGCCAGAAAGCTGTCAAAGGCCTTAGAGAGTGTTCCCCTGCCTGTGCTGTACATGCTGCCTGATCTCCGCGCCTCCCCTGCTACCTGGCCCTCGGAACTGCGCCTTCGGCCACTAGCGCTGTCGGATGGGAATTTTACCATCAACTTGTCCACCAGGGTCCTGTGGTATAGCATCACTCTCGAACCCCTTTCCTCTTCGGGTATCAGAGTGGAAAAGTTCTCCTTATACCGTGGGTCGAGCAGTGTGTACACCCAGTAATCTGTTGTGGCCAGAATGCGTGTAACGCGAGGGTCACGAGAAGGGCATCCTAACATGAAGTCCGCCATGTGTGCCAGAGTACCTGTACGCAACACATGGCTGTCCTCACTAGGAAGATCACTTTCAGGATCCTCCTCCTCCTCAGGCCATACACGCTGAAAGGATGACAGGCAAGCAGCATAGGTACCCTCAGCAGTGGGCCAAGCTGTCTGTTCCCCTTCCTCCTCATCCTCCTCATGCTCCTCCTCCTCAACGCGCTGAGATATAGACAGGAGGGTGCTCTGACTATCCAGCGACATACTGTCTTCCCCCGCCTCTGTTTCCGAGCGCAAAGCGTCTGCCTTCATGCTTTGCAGGGAGCTTCTCAAGAGGCATAGCAGAGGAATGGTGACGCTAATGATTGCAGCATCGCCGCTCACCATCTGGGTAGACTCCTCAAAGTTTCCAAGGACCTGGCAGATGTCTGCCAACCAGGCCCACTCTTCTGTAAAGAATTGAGGAGGCTGACTCCCACTGCGCCGCTCATGTTGGAGTTGGTATTCCACTATAGCTCTACGCTGCTCATAGAGCCTGGCCAACATGTGGAGCGTAGAGTTCCACCGTGTGGGCACGTCGCACAGCAGTCGGTGCACTGGCAGATGAAACCGATGTTGCAGGGTGCGCAGGGTGGCAGCGTCCGTGTGGGACTTGCGGAAATGTGCGCAGAGCCGGCGCACCTTTCCGAGCAGGTCTGACAAGCGTGGGTAGCTTTCCAGAAAGCGCTGAACCACCAAATTAAAGACGTGGGCCAGGCATGGCACGTGCGTGAGGCTGCCGAGCTGCAGAGCCGCCACCAGGTTACGGCCGTTGTCGCACACGACCATGCCCGGTTGGAGGCTCAGCAGCTCAAGCCAGCGGTCGGTCTGCTCTGTCAGACCCTGCAGCAGTTCGTGGGCCTTGTGCCTCTTATCTCCTAAGCTGAGTAGTTTCAGCACGGCCTGCTAACGCTTGCCCACCGCTGTGCTGCCACGCCGCGCGACACCGACTGCTGCCGACGTGCTGCTGCTGACACATCTTGATTGCGAGACAGAGGTTGCGGAGGAGGAGGAGGAGGGTGGTTTAGTGGAGGAAGCATACACCGCCGCAAATACCACCACCGAGCTGGGGCCCGCAATTCTTGGGGTGGGTAGGACGTGAGCGGTCCCAGGCTCTGACTCTGTCCCAGCCTCCACTAAATTCACCCAATGTGCCGTCAGGGAGATATAGTGGCCCTGCCCGCCTGTGCTTGTCCACGTGTCCGTTGTTAAATGGACCTTGGCAGTAACCGCGTTGGTGAGGGCGCGTACAATGTTGCAGGAGACGTGGTCGTGCAGGGCTGGGATGGCACATCGGGAAAAGTAGTGGCGACTGGGAACTGAGTAGCGCGGGGCCGCCGCCGCCATCATGCTTTTGAAAGCCTCCGTTTCCACAACCCTATACGGCAGCATCTCCAGGCTGATAAATTTTGGCTATGTGCACGTTTAACGCTTGAGCGTGCGGGTGCATGGTGGCGTACTTGCGCTTGCACTCCAACACTTGCGCTAGCGATGGCTGGACAGTGCGCTGACAGACATTGCTGGATGGGGCCGAGGACAGCGGAGGTGAGGGTGCGGGTGCAGGCCAGGAGACGGTAGTGCCTGTGTCCTGAGAGGGGGGTTGGATCTCAGTGGCAGGTTGGGGCACAGGGGGAGAGGCAGTGGTGCAAACCGGAGGCGGTGAACAACCTTCGTCCCACCTTGTGGGGTGCTTGGCCATCATATGTCTGCGCATGCTGGTGGTGGTGAGGCTGGTGGTGGTGGCTCCCCGGCTGATCTTGGCGCGACACAGGTTGCACACCACTGTTCGTCGGTCGTCTGCACTCTCAGTGAAAAACTGCCAGATCTTTGAGCACCTCGGCCTCTGCAGGGTGGCATGGCGCTAGGGGGCGCTTTGGGAAACAGTTGGTGGATTATTCGGTCTGGCCCTGCCTCTACCCCTGGACACCGCACTGCCTCTTGCAACCTGCCCTGCTGCTGCCCTTGCCTCCCCCTCTGAAGACCTGTCCTCAGTAGGCATAGCAAACCAGGTGGGGTCAGTCACCTCATCGTCCTGCTGCTCTTCCTCCGAATCCTCTGTACGCTCCTCGTCATCGTCCTCCTCACCCACTGAAAGCTCTTGAGACAGTTGCCGGAAGTCCCCAGCCTCATCCCCCGGACCCCGGGAACTTTCCAAAGGTTGGGCATCGGTCACGACAAACTCCTACAGTGGGAGAGGATTCGGAACCATTGCTGCCCATTCTCGGCAGGGGCCCGAGAACAGTTCCTGGGAGTCTGCCTGCTCCTCAGAATGTGTCATTGTAATGGAGTGAGGAGGCTGGGAGGAAGGAGGAGCAGCAGCCAGAGGATTCAGAGCTGCAGCAGTGGACGGCGCAGAACTCTGGGTGGTCGATAGATTGTTGGATGCACTTTCTGCCATCCACGACAGGACCTGCTCACACTGCTCATTTTCTAATAAAGGTCTACCGCATGGACCCATTAATTGTGAGATGAATGTGGGGACGCCAGAAACGTGCCTCTCTCCTAATCCCGCAGCAGTCGGCTGCGATACACCTGGATCAGGAGCTCGGCCTGTGCTCACACCCTGACTTGGGCCTCCGCGTCCTCACCCGCGTCCACGTCCTCTAAGCCTACCCTTACCCCTCAGCATGCTGTATAAGAGGAAACGCAGAGCCAGGAAAGAATTTTGCGCAAGCCTGCTGTAACACTTAGCTGGCTGCGTATTGTTGGGGGTCAAAACGAGACCGTTCAACTGATGCTGTCTGCTTCCGAATTAGTCTTAAATCATGCAAGTATACTTGGAGGAATTCTATGGACTCCACACCGTATGTGTTAACCAAAGAAATGCCTGTTTAATCCACAATGTATTCAATCTTTATACAGTCCTTCGAAGCAAGTGGCTTTATGCCAGATACAATTAAAATTAATAAGCACATATATTGATTTAAAACATCTCGGCCTCTTATCAGTATGTCTTCCTCTGTGTAGGTGTAATCGGGAGGTACATTCATGTAAGCTTGTTGCAAGTTTCTACTAAAATTGTTTAGAGATGAGAACAGGACAGGAACCCAGTGTTTATCCAATTAATATTTCCAGGTGGGTCATTATAATTGAAATCTAACATTTTTCTCAAGTGAAAGTTGAAATTAATACAGATATATATATATGTATTTAAGCAGACAAGCAAAGAGACAAAATGGAGTCTCTGTAGTCTATTTTTAAAGCGTCAGCCCTTACACGTATAAGCTTAAACGTTTAGCAGAAGAAGACGCAAATTATAAACACATAAGTATTCTGTGAAATACACTTATCATTCTCTATTTAAAGGCATAAACCTGAATTAGCCCCTCACATTCCCCCATTTTGGACATAGGGTCCACCATCATGCTAGGTACTCCACCCGAGTGTTGCCGGCTCCTGCCAGATTCCCTAGAGTCATGTGGTGGTCCCAAAGTCCATTTGGTTTAAAGTTTAGCAAAAGCCTTTTCACTACAACGTGTGGTACAAGACATGATTAACTTTAAAGCAATACATATATATGACGAGCAAAATCATCACTACTTGAAGCATACTTTGTAATATTCCCGTGAACCACCCTCCTAAACCAGAGAACCAATTGGCAGGGTTCAAAGAACTAAATGTGTTACCCCACCAGCTATCTCTGGTTTCTGAGTTTTCATTTGTCCATGCAAGCAGTTTTTTTGACGGAACAGGAACAGCCAAGAAAGGAAAACTAGTGGCACCAGGTGTGTGTACAAGTCCAACAGTCTTTCACCTGTGAGGTGTTCAGTCCATCTACCAGTATTTGGTGGTGTCTAACAAAGTGGTTCTGGGTATTGTCATTTTGCACCCTCTCATAAGGGCGAAGCATGGAGTGAGAAGTCCAAAAGTCCAACAATAAACAAAATGTCCTTAGTGAGGAGTCCAAAAAGTCCATCAATAAACAAAATGTCCTTCTCATGGGGGGGGGGGCAAAGTAGGGCGTGAAAAGTCCCATTAGTCCCAAGACAAGCAACAGTTCCTTCAACTTTTACCGAAGTAGGTGTGGTCAGCAGGACTTGATAGGGCCCCTTGAATCTGGGCCCTAGGGACTTCCGGACACGCCTCTTTACGACCACCCAGTCTACAGGTTGTAGGGAGTGAGATCCCTTTAAGTTGTCTGGGTCTGGAATGGGAGAAAAAGACTAGATTCTGGGTTATTGTTAGTTGGTCACACAGGTGCTCTACATCTCTGCAGATTACCTCATTCATGAGCTCCTGTGTGATTACCTGCTTATTTACTTTGGTAACAGGGTAGGTCTCCGACCTGAAAAGAAATGAACAACAACAAGCACATATTCATACTTCCCAACAAGTGGGAGCTGAATGTAGTCAATTTGCAATCCCTGAAATGGGTAGAGTGGTCTAGGCAAGTGTTATGTGGCGAATTTACTTCTGCCCTGTTGCTTACGGCAAAGATCATGCAAAATTTGGACAAATGATGCAGCAGCTACAGAGAACCCAGGTGTCACCCATTCTTGTTCAGTGTCGACATCATTGCTGTTTTTGAAAGGTGTGTATTTCCGTGCATCAGCTGGGCCATCATGGGGGACAGGGACCTCTGTAGGCTATTCTGCTGACTGTTCGCCATACGCCGTCCCATTTCTGCTCTCCCATATTTAGTCCATTTGTCTTTTTCTTCCTTGCTGGCTTATAACTGTAAAGTCTTTAGCATATCATAGTCCAAGTTCATATCAAAGTCCATAGTTTTTTATCAAAGTCCAAAGTTTAGTCAAAGTCCAAAGTTATTGTTAAATTCTTCTTTTCTTCCATGGCTTGAGGGCCGCTGCCTTTGCTGTGTGGTCTGTGATGGCATTGCCTCTTGTTTTTCTGGTGTAGGAATTGGTGTGAGCTTTCCACTTTGTCAGGTAGAAGTAAGTAGGGCCTCCGTGAGACTCTGCACCGCTGCACCATTCTTAATTGGCTGTCCTACTGAGGTAACAAGCTGTCTGGCCTTCCATGTTGGGCCGTAATCATGAGCTATGCCAAATGCATACCGGGAGTCAGTGTAAATGTTTGCCGTCTTACCTTCTACCACTCTACACGCCTCAGTGAGGGCCTTCAGCTCCGCTTCTTGTCCTGAGACATGCGGAGGCAGAGCTTCTGCTTTTAGGACATCTTGTTGTGTGACCACTGCATATCCAGTGTGGAGTCGTCAATCACCCCTGGTACCATCTATAAAAAACAACTCAAAATATGCATTGTTAACAAGGGGCTTCAGTAACCTTTATTATGGCCACCTGTTCTGGCAACATGATGGCTTCCATTAGTAAACTTACAGCTTTTCTATTCTTGATGGAGGAAACACAAAAGGCTTAGTGATGCATTGAGGTAACTATTTGGGTCAGGAGTACATTAAAAAAAAGTAAATCATCAACATATTACAAGAGGGCGGTGCCCTCGGGAATTGGCCAGGCGTCTAATACCAGCTTCATGCATCTGGTAAACTGGTTGTGGGCTATTCTGTGCCCCTTATGGCAGCACTGTCCAACAGTACTGCTTTCCTCTGAAAATAAATGCAAACAAATACTGACAGTCTGGCTGGCCCTTTAAACTCTTTCTCTTTAACGGGGAACAAAAGGGGTATTGGCTGGGAAGACACATTCCTTAAGGGCTTTAAGTTAACATAAAGAAGAGACAGTGTCTGCAATTGCATCTTCCTGGACATGTGCCAGGGGGTACTGACGGACCAAGGAGGCTAAGAGCTTGTTCCTCTGTGTGCGTAAGAGTGAGGACAGGGAGAGGTGTCGCTTGGTCTGCTGCCATCCGACAGAAGGTCGGGTGACTTTCAGACCCGGGGTGTATACGAGCCTCACCGGACGGGTGAAGTTTGATACAACATCCCAAGGGTCCCATCACGTCAGTTCCCAATCTGCTTTCAGGACCTTCCAGCACAAGGAAGCGCGTGAGGCATCGCGACCCTTTAAACATTACCTCAAGCGGTTCAGTTTCTGTCAGCTGAATTGGCACTCCTGAAACCCCTTGCACCGATTACCGCTAGACAATCAGGCTGGTATTCTATTTCAAAAAGATCAGAACCTTGTTGCAAAAAGAGAGAAAGAAAAAAAAATTTTAAAATAGCTGACCTGCAATACCTAGATCACCTATGTCTTCTCCTCCCCCCCCCCCCCCCCCCCTTTGAACTAGGATACTTAATTGGAAGAGTAGCCGGGTTCAAAGTAGTAGCAACATTAAAAAAAAAATGACAAGAGCACATTGTAGCTGGATTTGACGGGCCAGAAATAAGTGCTTGGGTTGGACTTGCGTGTATATGCTCCGGATGTCATGAGGGGTGAGGACCACTCGGGGTAGTTCAATACCAACTCCGAAGATTTGTCAACAATTGCCTGTACTGTTGCCACCGCACAAACACATGAGGGAGCTCCTCGAGCCACTGGATCCAGCCTCATGGAGTAGAATCCAAGTGGCCGTGGTTGTCCTCCGTGCTTTTGTGTCAAGACTGTCGTCATATGGCCAGAAAATTCAGTACAGAAAAGAATAAATAATAAAGTGTAAAAGGGTGAGAAATGAGTAGTTGCATAAGAGAGGAAACAGAGTGGATCCATAGGCGGCAGTATGAAACAAAGCCCAGAAAGGTGCGGAGTTTGGCAGCAGGTGTAAGTACAGGTATGGCCATTTGCGCGTTTCTTCTACAGAACATTCTCTCAGAGACAGTATAATTGTGGTTTGTTGGCAGGCTTCCAAATTATCAGCACACAGCGCCTACATCACACATTTTACATTCATTACAGTCTGAACACGGGTCATTAACTCTCATCCGTTCATGCGGTCAAGTCTCATTCAAATGTTAGTAAGAGTTCACACAGGACGTAACGCGTATGATGCAACTGTCCTCATCTTGCACACAAATGCATTCAATCACTCCCACCTGCCCCTGGAATCAGTCAAACTTTTTCTGTTTGTCCAAAAAAAAAAAAAAAAAGGAACACACATTTTGCAATCATGCACACGTCCAACCAATCACAGAACTGACATTTACATAAAAAGCAAAAATATACCTTAAAATCCCTATATATATTTTTAAAACCATATAATTCACGTAATTCATTCAACATCTGTCTTTCTTCTATGACTTTGAATTTTACCTCTCTATGAAACAGATTTTTAAAAAGCAGCCAGAACATTCAGACTCTAACAACATTAACCCTCAGTAATTATAAGAGGTATATTTCTCTGCACAGACTATCAAACACAGACGGCAGGGGAATAGTTAAACACATAAAAAAAAGGACAAAGAAGACTAAGACGTATAACAAAGATTAGATTACATGACATCAAGACATACGAGACAAACAATATTGGTTATTTGTGGAAACATAGATATTAAGATCTCATATTTCCCTTGAATTTTGAGACAGGTTTTGTAGCCCCAGTGTCTATAAGGAAGGGCACTTCCTCACCTCATATGGAAGCAGGCTCAAAGGTCTGAGTGCCTCTGTCCTTTGCTTCCACGGTAGGGATACTGGGGCGGGATTGCCGGGACTTCATTGGGACGGATTCAGGCGACGCGGCATTGTCGCTGGGAGTGGCGCCCTGATCCGTTCTCCTGGTCACGGGATCCTGTGGGATAAGGGCAATTCTTGGCCAGGTGGCCTACCTTGCCGCAATTATAACACTTGCGTGTTCCTCTGTTGGGTCTGTCCTGGAGCTGTACCTTCCCCTCCTGGTTGCTATAGTATTTAACCGCCACTGCAGGGTGCTTCTCATCCATAGCAAACCCTACTGCCTTTTTATACAAGTCCCTGGGCTCGGCTTGTCGCCAGTCGGGGGTACATGCTTTTATTTTATCTGCCAATGCCTTGCATGAACACGTCCCTAGCCTTCGTTTCCAGCCTACCAAAATAACATTCAATGGTTTCATTCTTTTCCCGTCTACACATAGTTAAAGCCATTTGTCTTCGTAAAGGGTTTTGTTGTCCGTACCTGGGACAATCCCAGTAAGGTTTCCCTTTTTCTAGACCGGCATCTCTGATCTCCTGCATGTGCTTTTCCTCATACTGTTGCCAGACCTCATAGTTAAAGGTTCCCGCCGTTTTACCTATCTGTTTATACATTTTATAGGCTTGCCTACAGATGTCCTTCCCTTCCCCCAATCTTATTATCTCAATGGGTGTCAGGAAAGTCTGAGACCCCATTCTAACTATGGACTTACCTCTCGATTTACCACTATTGTCCCTACTGCCAAGTCCGCAACTGGCAGGATACTATGGACTTTTAAGTCCCTTCTGCCTACGTCCGCAACGGGGCAGGATATTTGAGGGCCCTCCTGCCAAGCAAGTATTGGCAGGATATTTCTTCTTCTGCAAGTCCGCAACTGGCAGAAATACTTTTGGACTTAAATGTCCCTTCTGCCACGTCCGCAACGGGCAGGATATTTATTATCTTCTGCGAGTCCGCAACTGGCAGAAATACTTTTGGACTTTTCAGTTCCTTCTGCCACGTCCGCAACGAGCAGGATATTCACAATCTATATTACGAATATATTACTACTATACTTACGGGGATAGAGGAAGGACCACGGCTTGCCTTGCTGGGCGGCTTTTAGTAATCTTATTACAAATTACAGCTAACATTATGAGTCCGGCAAAAAAAAACAATAATTTCTACAGCACACAGCAGACAGCATGGCAATATACACACAAGGGTTCTTCCGTCTAGCACGGTTACTAAGAACACCGTAAATAACAGGCAGAAGTGTCCTATAAACATGCAGCAACTAACTGTCTGTCGACACGTGACTGAAGTCCGGGGAACCCAGAGCTAGAGTGGTAAGTCAAGGGCTTACCTTACACTGGTGTTTTGTAGATCTGGGGTCCTGTGGCCTCTAGTCCGGCTGGTCGGCAGGCAGGGTCGTCAGGTATCGGTTGCAGGTAAGGAGTTAACTTCTGCCCCTCGTTGGAGCGCCAAGTATTGTTGGGGGTCAAAACCAGACCGTTCAGCTGATGCTGTCTGCTTCCGAATTAGTCTTAAATCATGCAAGTATACTTGGAGGAATTCTATGGACTCCACACCGTATGTGTTAACCAAAGAAATGCCTGTTTAATCCACAATGTATTCAATCTTTATACAGTCCTTCGAAGCAAGTGGCTTTATGCCAGATACAATTAAAATTAATAAGCACATATATTGATTTAAAACATCTCGGCCTCTTATCAGTATGTCTTCCTCTGTGTAGGTGTAATCGGGAGGTACATTCATGTAAGCTTGTTGCAAGTTTCTACTAAAATTGTTTAGAGATGAGAACAGGACAGGAACCCAGTGTTTATCCAATTAATATTTCCAGGTGGGTCATTATAATTGAAATCTAACATTTTTCTCAAGTGAAAGTTGAAATTAATACAGATATATATATGTATTTAAGCAGACAAGCAAAGAGACAAAATGGAGTCTCTGTAGTCTATTTTTAAAGCGTCAGCCCTTACACGTATAAGCTTAAACGTTTAGCAGAAGAAGACGCAAATTATAAACACATAAGTATTCTGTGAAATACACTTATCATTCTCTATTTAAAGGCATAAACCTGAATTAACCCCTCACAGTATGAATTAGGACAACTACCCCCAGCAGAGACGCAGTACAGTCAGGACGGTCACAGGCAGCCCAAATAGATTTTTTTTCCCAAATTTTTTTGGAAAAGCCCACTGCCTATATAGACTGGATATGTCTTTCACTGTCCCTGCCTCACCACCACTACTGGCCCTGGACTATGTAAAATTACTGCAGACTGTTTCACTCTGGACAGGATGACAGCGGTGATGTAAGAGGCAACGCAGAGCCAGGAAAGAATTTTGTGCAAGCCTGCTGTAACACTTAGCTGGCTGCGTATGAATTAGGACAACTACCCCCAGCAGAGACGCAGTACAGTCAGGGCGGTCACAGGCAGCCCAAATAGATTTTTTTCCCCAAATTTTTTGGAAAAGCCCACTGCCTATATAGACTGGATATGTCTTTCACTGTCCCTGCCTCACCACCACTACTGGCCCTGGACTATGTAAAATTACTGCAGGACGCAATGCTCTGGACGCAATGCTCTGCATGGCCGATATACAAAAAAAAATGTGCAACACTGCAAAAAGCAGCCTCAACAGTACTGCACACGGTCAGATGTGGCCCTAAGAAGGACCGTTGGGGTTCTTGAAGCCTAAAATCAATCCTAACACTCTCCCTATAGCAGCTCCGGCATCAGCAGAACTTTCCCTGATCTCTGTCAGAATGCATCTGTGGCGAGCCGCGGGAGGGGCCGATTTATATACTCGGGTGACACCTGATCTCGCCAGCCACTCACTGCAGGGGGGTGGTATAGGGCTTGAACGTCGCAGGGGGAAGTTGTAATGCCTTCCCTGTCTTTCTATTGGCCAAAAAAGCGCGCTAACGTCTCAGAGATGAAAGTGAAAGTAACTCGAACATCGCGTGGTGCTCGCCTCTAGTAACAAGCATCTCGAACACGCTAATACTCGAACGAGTATCAAGCTCGGACGAGTACGTTCGCTCATCTCTAGTTTAGATCTACATTTTAATACTGTATTTGTTGTGTAATGAGATGCCTAAGATTAGACCACATTACTTAAAAATGATGTTTCGAAGGCCTAACTTTTAAATTCCTATTTCGTATCTGTTTTCTCTCAGAAAGTAAATGTAACATTAGCTGATCTTCCCTGTGCTATTGGGGGAATAAAAGAATGCAGGCTATCTATAAGCAGAGAGATGGTGAGGGAACACTTATCTAACGTATATAAATTCAAGTCTCATACTGAAGGAAGCTGCAGAGGTAATTGCTGAGCCACAGTCAGACAGGGTGATCAATGAGTGGAACAGGTTGCCACAGGAGGTGGTGAGTTCTCCTTTAACCCCTTCTCGCTGTATATATTGCCATATGTTTTTTTTATGCTTTTATACCTGTATGCAAGTTCTAGTCAATGCTAAAATGAGAAAAACTTAATATGACGTGACCAAAGGGTATAAAGCCCCATGTAATCTGTAATAAAGTGCGCAGTTATTTCCCCGTGTGAGGAACTATACCAGACCTCCATATGTGGTGTTTCTTCTTTACCGCCAGCAGCGGGGCATTGGGGTGGGCCTTATCGCAGGGATCATCAGTGCTATACTGTAAGTGCCCCAGAGGGGCACAATTTGTGCAAAAGAAAGAAAAGAAAAATGTAAAAAGAAAAAAAAACCCTTTTTTATGCTTTTTCTCATATTAGCATAAAAAAGGTTAAAAAAAAATTAAAACCCCACATATTTGGTATTGTTGCATCCGTAACAATGCGTACAATAAGCTGCACATGCTTTTGACTGTGCAGGGAAAAAGCATTTTAAAAAACACTAAAAAACTGAGGCATAATGCTAATTTTTACAATTTTGCCTCCCTAAAAATGCAAAGAAGTGATAAAAAAAGTATGTACCCCAAAATGGTTTGAATAAAAACTACAGCTCGTCGTGCAAAAAATAAGCCCTCATAGAGCTCCATACATAGAAAAATAAAAAAGTTACAGGACTTTGAATGCAGCGATTTAGAAAAAAAAAATTCTAAAAAAAGGGTTTTTTATTGCAGAAAAGTGGAAAAACCTAAAAAAAATGTAAGAATTTTGGTTTGTTGTAACCGTACCGACCTGCAGAAAAAATGTATTGTGTCATTTATGCTGCATGAGTAACGCTGCAAAAAAAAATCTATGGCAGAATTGATGCGTTTTCTCTCCCTGCTATAAAAAAAATAATAAAAGTTTTACAATAATAGTCTATGTACCCAAAAATGGCGCCGATAAAAACTACAGTTCGCCACGCAAAAAATAAGCCCTTATACGGCTGCATCGACGGAAAAATAAAAAAGTTATGACTTTTGAAAAATGGAAAAGAAAATCCGCCAAAAATCGTTGCATCCTTAAGCCAAAAATAGGCCGTGTCCTTAAAGGAGATGTCCCGCGCCGAAACGGGTTTTTTTTTTTAAACCCCCCCCCCCCCCCCCCCGTTCGGCGCGAGACAACCCCGATGCAGGGGTTAAAAAAACCACCCGCACAGCGCTTACCTGAATCCCGGCGGTCCGGCGTCTTCATACTCACCTGCTGAAGATGGCCGCCGGGATCCTCTGTCTTCATGGACCGCAGGGCTTCTGTGCGGTCCATTGCCGATTCCAGCCTCCTGATTGGCTGGAATCGGCACGTGACGGGGCGGAGCTACACGGAGCTACACGGAGCCCCATAGAGAAGAGGAGAAGACCCGGACTGCGCAAGCGCGGCTAATTTGGCCATCGGAGGGCGAAAATTAGTCGGCACCATGGAGACGAGGACGCCAGCAACGGAGCAGGTAAGTATAAAACTTTTTATAACTTCTGTATGGCTCATAATTAATGCACAATGTACATTACAAAGTGCATTATTATGGCCATGCAGAAGTGTATAGACCCACTTGCTGCCTCGGGACAACCCCTTTAAGGAGTTAATGAAAGTCTTCAGAGGCTGGATAGTCATCTGTCGGTAATGACTTAGTTATCCTGCATTGAGCAGGGCGTTGGACCCGATGGCCCTGGAGGTCCCTTCAAACTCTACAATTCTAGGATTCACATAGTCCACCATTGCTCTGCCCTTCTTAGTGGGATATACTGATGGAGTGAATCAGGACTTTGGTGACAGTTCTCTACCCTCAGAATAGGTGCATGTAGGATAATGTTACTGAATGGATGCTACATACAGATCTACTGTAAGGGTGTAGTCTGTTATAAGCAGCAGGGTCAATAATGAGTATGATAAGGCTGTATTAACAGACCATATGATTGCCCTGGAAAAAACTGTGACTGCCAAGTATCCACGTGTTTTTATAAGTTTCTTTCTCATCAATTACATTGGGAAATTGCGTAGAGTTTCCCTTGGTATCAAACAGGATAGCAATTAGACATTCATCTGCGGGAGCTTTATCAATTTTAGTCTTTTGGGAACAAGAGGTACTTAGTGGATAACATTCAATACACAGATAAGAGCTGTTTTTTAGCTATTAGCATTTCAACACTATTTTCTACATGTTTTTATCCACAATAATAATAAGTCTTTCCTTCCCATTTTTGGCATATTTCAGATTTTTGGATAGTTTACAGGTGGCGATTTTTCCCTAATCTGTAAATTATATATATATATATGTGTGTGTGTGTTCTGATGTAACTGTTGTGTGCTCTTCTGATGTAGTTGCTGCATCTTTGCTACATTTCTTTTGTTTCCTGAATCTTTTACCTTTCTACAGGTGTGCGTGACAAAATTGAGAAGGGTTCTGTTAAGGAGTCTAAAGTAAAACATAAGTTACCCCACATGGAGACCCCACAGTCAGAGCATGATTTTCTGGGCTGCATGTCCAAGTAAGTGGAAACATAATGCACGCAATCACTTGGCTTTCACTTCTTCCTGCCCTCTTTTTTCCACCCTTTCTATCTTACTTCCATTTTCAGCCTCCATTTCCTATTTTCTTCCTCCCTTCATCAATGTCCTTTCTCTGTATTTCTCTCTCTCATAGTCCTCTAGATATTTAAGGGATAGGGTCATAGGGTATTGAGCGCCCCAGTATGACCACTCCCTGTTCTTACAAATTACTTCCTGTTTTGTAGTCATTTATAAAAATGATATTCTGGCAGCAACAATATTTCAGTTTAAATCTGCATAAAAAGTTGCAGAACCTTGTAAATACTTTTGCTCTCTTACTACTTTTATTGCTGTTGGAAACAGTCAGTTTATCTGCACGGCTTTGTCAGACATATCTAATAATTTAGCTCTCTGTAACTGTCATCTGAGCTCTTGGTCCAGTAACAGGAAAATACCTGAATTCTGAAAAAACCTTAGATAGGATCGGAAATAAAACCATATGGAACTACATATCTCATCCCTCCTGACCTGCCGGTTCAGCATGTACTGTACTGGAGCATCTTTTCCTGTGCTTGTTCCTGTGCTATTCCTCTTAGAAGTTGATGAATACATTGATAACTGGATGTTACTAGTTGGGTGCGCCCCTACATAGCCCTGTCAGCGCTGGTGGCGTTGGACTTTGTAGGTACACATGCCTTTGACAAGTTTAATGGCAACAACTTGTTTTAGATATATTGATAAACATCTATGGGGAATAACAGAGGAACAACAATGTTACATAAGAGAACAGAATGGAAAAGAACTGTTTATGAAAATAGACAAGAGAGCTGAAAGATCCTCTTTAATGTCGGGCTCTCACGAGAGTATTCGTAAGAGGCTGCATGCAGGGGCGTAACTAAAGGCTCAGGGGCCCGAGTGCAAGAGTTCAGTTTCCGCCCCCCACCCTCTGTACCCATACCTAAAACATTCTGCCTGTTCTATTTTTGCGTTTTCATGTTTAACCCACCTCCTCAGCACTGTACCATGCATTCAATATGAGAGAGAGAGATATGAGCGAGATAGATAGAGAGATAGATATGAGCTGGACAGGTGGATAATAGATAGATAAATAGACAGACTGACAGATACATACATACGCTGGGGCTCGGACAACTTCTCTGGGTGAGGAGAGCAGCAGGGCATGCAGACACGGCTGCTGCACAGCAGGCGGCAGGATCAGCAGGATGATAAGTCATCATTGATGACATCATCATCTTGCTCCGCTCTGTTTTAGCTTGCTCTCCGGCTGGACACACTGCTGGCCCCCTCGTGATTGGAGCGGTGTGGCCGTCAGTGCGACCAGTCGTTAATGCACTGAATGTGCATTTGGGTATGGTGGAGGGCGGCCTCTCAGCCCCCTCAGCGCAGGGGCTCCGTCTCCAATGCGATCCTGGAAACCTCTGATGGTATGCCAGTGGCTTCATGCATTACGCAGGGTTTTATTGCTGTGTGAACCGGTGTTGAGCAGGCTATTACTGCGTATGGCAGCGATTTTGCACTGCACATGACAACGTATCTCACACCCGCTGTTATGTACAGTCTGACTCGTCTTTTTTTTTTTATTTACCGATCTGTCTTTAGCGCCATTGCATTTAAACAGTGCACATATGAAATGTAATTGTATATGTATAGCATTTATTACGTGCACATATGAAATGTAATTGTATATGTATAGCATTTATTACGTGTCCATAGAAAACTATAGGACTCTATTGTCTGTAATACACAGTAGAATAGAACATACTGCATTCTGTTTTATGCGCAATGAATATACGCAAGTGTGAATGGATTAATGAACATTAATGTACTGTCATTGACACCATTCACCGCGTATTATGCAATGAAATTATGCTTGTGCGAACCTGCTGTTAAGGATCCTTCACATGGGAGTATTTTTCATCAGTATTTTGTGAGCCAAAACAAGAAGTGGAGCCGACAGAGAGAAAGTATGATGGAAAGATTTGCATTTTTTTTAGAATTTTGGACTGTCTCCTGGTTTTGGCTCACAAAATAATGTCAAACAATGTCATGAAACATATGTCCGTGTGAAGGAGCCCTTGGTCTGATGTCAGACTAGAGTATTACAGGCACCTTTCTGCACCAATAATATGGGTGTCTCAGTCTCACCACCCCGACTGATAGGGAAGTGGTCTTCTAAATCTAGACAACACTTACGCTCTGTCTACAGGCGCTCAGGATTACCTCGTTGGATTCTGGCTGCGTGCTTGTTCCTGTCCATCATGGTGATGCTCTGGCTTAGCTGTGCCAGCTTGGTGACCGCCCCTGATCAACACATAAAGGCTCAGGTATTTTACCGAACTCTTTACCTTCACTGCTTAGTAAATGCCACACTGTTAGACGCAGCTAAACAGGGGTGCAATATGCAACTATGAATGAGGCCTTCATCTGTTTAAGGGCTCCTGTCCACGGATGATCTTGTCAATAATCCGGCCACAAGTAACGCAGTGCACACTTTTTATAGCATTGCTAAGGAAAGCACAGCCCCCCCCCCCCCCCCCCCACGAACAGAGAATCATAGTGATTCTCCGCTTGGGGAACTCAAATCGTGGCATGCCGCGATTTGCCGCAATTCTCCATGGTGAGCCTATCTGTCAGATAGGCTCACCACAGAGAACGGTCAGTTCTCTCCACTGCTCCCCGGCGGCGGAATATCGCTAGTGTTATAATCCGCCTCGCCCGTGGACAGGGGGCCTTACACTTTTAGCAATCTAAAATATGAAACCGTTCTTTATACTGTGCATATGCCAGCTGGACATCCTATGACGCTACGACTGCAACATCCTGGCAGCATGAGGTGTCCGAGTCTGATGCCAATTAACAGCCTCCAACCTGGAAGCTCTTATTGGGAGCTGACCCACTCTGGTCCTTGTGATGGCACCAGAGACTGTAGTTGCCGCCAACTATGGTTTTCTGTGCAGTAGAGAACAGCCACTCCAGGGATTTGCTTTACAGCAGCCACAAACATAATAAAACCTCAGTGAGAAAACGACTCATCCGTTGACTTTTGTAGGAGAGTTGTGGGCATGCTCAGTAGGACAGTCACAGAGGACATGAGCTGCTTCCACCACCTAGTCTCAGTGGTGGGATCCCATGTCCAGCTGTGTTACCTTTTTTATTGTATTTCTGCCCTCTGATGAGTGCTGAGAAGTGACCTCAGTAGCTCGTAGAGAGCAACAAAACTTTAGGGTTTATCTCTGTAATATTGTCACATTGAAAATTGTAAAGGAAACACCCCCAAAAAGTTTAACATTATGATTAACAAGAAAACTCTATTAAACCATAGGCAATTTTTGGCGATAGACTGCAAGGGCTCATTCACACAAGCACATGTAATTTTGCAAAAAATGCAGCATTTTTACTGCATGTGTGTGTGCGCGCTACCTGCAGTTTTCACGTGTGCGTTATATCTGTGCATTACTTGTTTTTCATGTAAGGAGGCCCAAGTTCTGTCAGCTTTGTCACGACCTACAGAAAACAGGGTGCACAAAAAAACACAGTGAACAAGGATGCTAATGCATATGCACTGCATTTTTTATGCACCCATAGACTTTAACCCTTTTCAATCCCATTTTTGATTCAGGGTTTCCTAGGGGGCTTTCTCTTTCTGCCATTATACAATAGCGCCATCTGCTGGATAGAGCCCATACTGTGGTATGGAACATGCTGGAGAGGCCCCCAACCACAGAGCGACCAGTAATATACAGTAAGAATACCCTGCCGGACGTCTTCCGACATCGGAGCTGTACAGCCTTCAATCAAAATGTCGTCAGACGTCAGACAGTGGATTGGAAAGTGTTAATAGATGATTTAAGTCTGTGAATACAGTCCAAAATAGGACATGCTGCAATTTTTTTTTAATGTGCTACATCAGTCTGTGTAATAAACGCACGTCTGAATACAGCATTTTAATTCACTGGATCCGCGTGCTGTCTGTATTCAGTCAGTAAAAAATACTGACTTAGGGCGCCCACCCTCTGGCGTTGTTTTTCACTGCGAAATTCGCAGGTTTTTTTTTTTCTGCAGGGGGTCTATGGGACTTGTAATGTAAAAATCGCGATCGCGCAAAATCGCGATTTACCGCGATATCGCGATTTTGCGCGATCGCGATTTTAGCTTTGCATGTCCCATAGCCCAAAGACCCCTGCAGAAAAAAAAAACCGCTGCGAATTTCGCAGTAAAAAAACGCTAGTGGGTGGGCACCCTTAAAGGGGTTGTCTCATGAAAGCAAGTGGGTCTATACACTTCTGTATGGCCATATTAATGCACTTTGTAATATACATCGTGCGTTAATTATGAGCCATACAGAAGTTATTCACTTACCTGTTCCGTTGCTAGCGTCCCCGTCGCCATGGATCCGTCTAAAATCGCCGTCTTCTGGCGATTTTAGACGCGCTTGCGCTATGCGTTGAATGGGGCCGCTCGTGCCGGAGAGCTGGTCCTCGTAGCTCCGCCCCGTCACGTGTGCCGATTCCAGCCAATCAGAAGGCTGGAATCGCCAATGGACCGCACAGAGCCCACGGTGCACCATGGGAGAAGACCCGCGGTGCATCGTGGGTGAAGATCCCGGTGGCCATCTTAGTAAGGTAAGGAAGAAGTCGCCGCAGCGCGGGGATTCGGGTAAGTACTAAACTTTTTTTTTTTTTAACACATGCATTGGGCTTGTCTCGCGCCGAACGGGGGGCCTATTGAAAAAAAAAAAACCCCGTTTCAGCGTGAGACAACCCCTTTAATGTAGGCAGAAAATACACCCGTGTGAACGGACCCTTAGGGTATTGGGTACTGGGTCAGCCTGGTGGACATGTACAATAGACTTTTACTGCTGTAATGGTACTATTTTATAGTAAATCTATAATTTCTGATGAAAAAATTTCTTTCCTCCCTGATAGTCCCTGAGCATAAATGGTGACAAGGAGTATCTGGAAGACATTGAGAAGCCAGACGCCTTTCCATTGCCTCCCGTTGTGGCTGTTACCATCTGCCCTACTGAAGAGAGTGAGGAAGCTGGACCCCTACCAGTTAAAGTGGACCTAGATAAAACCATGATCTAAAACGGTCTTTTATACACCTTTAGTGCTTGAGGAGATCGTATACCACAAAGCATTAAGGGGATAATTGTCTCGTTATACTGGTTTCATGAAATGTACTCTTTTGCTTCCCTTTGTTGCAAAGCATCTAGGATGACTGATCTACAGATATAGAACCCACCACAAATGGTCCGAATCTTGTGGTGTTTACTGTGGAGAGTGAAAGGTGGCGTTGTTGGTTTTGGTAACAGTCGTATTCCTTTAACAGCTTCAGAGGTTTTCACCGATCTGATTTGACCACTATGCTATGAAAACATCTTGGTTTTGTCTTCTGATGAATGAGGACAACTCGACTACAGAGCTCTGCTTATGTAAGATCTTTAGAGATGTTCGTTAGACGATGTAATTATAGATTAATCAAGATGTCAGTTACAGCTAAGAGACCCGCTCAGATTGGCGTGCAAACACTATCATCTTCATATTTAGCAACTTTCATGACCCTGTGTATTGGCCTGTGTCTCTGGATCTCTATGAAGACACTGATGGCGCTGCATGAATCTAGTGATCATTATTTATAGCTACGCTTTTCTTTTTTTTTTAATGAAGGTAAATCTACAGTGCAGTGCAGTTCAAAGCATATGTGTTTTATATAGGGGCCCCTACATTTTCTTAAAATACAGGTAAGTTGATAAATTACGGTTACAGCTATGGTTCCCACTGTTCTTTGAAACATGAGATGTTTTGCAGCTTCTAGCATTTTATTACACTTAGAATTCTGGGAATTTGTTGCATATAACAGTCCATTCTCCATTGATCGGCATCTCGCTTGTTTAGATTGCAGTAAGAATTTCAGTGGATTGCCTTTTTCTATTTCCTTTGTGCAAAAAGTTTCCCAGCAGCACAGATGGTTGCAAGAGGACTTACTAGTAAAACCTCTGGCAATAGGATATTGTCATTTTAGTAACTGATCATTTGCAGAGTAGGCATTACGCATTTGTCTTTGCAATTAATGAGTTTATAGGGGCCTCCAGTGCGATTCTGTAGCGTCCCCCTCTATCACTTACATAGGCCTTAACAGGGCATGGAAAGAGATTCTTGAAAAGTAGACTCCAAATTTCCATCCAAATTGTAAACAACAAATGTTATTCTTCAGCCAACCAAACATGGCTGGATCCTGCATGTAACATGTTGGATCTGAGGGAGTATTGAATAGTTCATATCAGAAAACTGATGCAGTCACAAGAAGATGCCATACAGACCATTTCTGGAAACTCCTAATTCTACTTCTCATCTTGCCTGATAATTGTCCTTCGAAAATTGATAGGATGGTCATGTGATAGCAACATGCATGTCCTAGTATTCGTAACATGGCACTATGTATGTAAGAGTAATGCTGTTCTCGCTATTATTCACTTAAGAGTTACATGACTCAAGTGTAAACTTTTATATTAAGATCCACTATTCACTTGCATGGAGGAAACATATCATATCTAGAGATGAGCGAGCACGCTTAGTAAGGTCAGTCACTCGAGCGGGGGTCGGAGTGGGGTAGCGGGGGGGGGAGAGAGATCTCACTCTCTCCCCCGCTCCCCTCCACTCTCCCCGGCTGCCCCCCCCCCCCCCGAGCACGCTCGGAGGAGAAGGCAGTTACTCGGTAACTGACCTTACCGAGCGTGCTCGCTCATCTCTAATCATATCATAGAGAATACTGCAAGATAGCTGAACTGGTACTATAGTGAAAGGCTTCATTAAAGATAAATATTTCTCAGTTTGACAGAAAGGAACTAACTTTCTTAACAGGTTTGGTCTTCAGTTATTAGCGCAATTCATTTTGTTTTGTTCACTGCAATATATTACAAGAGAATAATATCAGAGTAACGATCCGCTGGAGACACCCTGGGCACGTATTTCTATCTTCTTCTCAGAACCTCTTCTGTTATGAATTCTTTCTTCGTTGCTTCTATAAATGAGGAAATGGTTGATAAAAGCTCCGTTGTACCACTGTTGCTCTCGAAGGCATCGGAAGGGTCTTTGCTTACTCATCCTGGGCTCATACTTTTCTTACACATTAATTGAAAACTAAGCAAGAAGCAAATATATTGTGCTATATGTTATGACCTTCAGACAGCAAAATCCATGTAAGATGGTGGTGGCAGTGGTGATGTCTAGGTAGCGTCAAGCAATTCTAATTATGGAGAGCCTCATAATCCAGATGGGGAAAAGATACAGGGGAAGGTTAGTGAGGGGAAAACTGCAAGAGGTCCATTACCATTTAAGCAATGCTGAAATGCACATTGTCAAGAGAGGCATGAGTTGTACTTGTACTTATTAGTTACTGTAAATCACATTTGCGTTTGTTTTGTATTTACTAAGAAGTGGCAGCATAAGATGATGTAGCAAAAAGCTTCTTTACTTAAAGGAACTTTTTTATTGTTTCATAGTTAAAAAGGCAACGTTTCGACCTCCTCAAGGTCTTTTTCAAGCCAAATAACAGAAGAAACAAGATGTGATATCCATGTTGCCTTTTTAACTATGAAACAATAAAAATGTTCCTTTAAGTAAAGAAGCTTTTTGCTGCATCATCTTATACTGCCACTTCTTAGCTATCTTTTCTACAAATTTGAAGGGGCATTTGTCCATAGCCCCAAAGTTGGCTCTGCATTTATTTGGACCACTTAATGTCCTACTTTTCCTGGTCTCCCTCCCTATAAGAATCTCTCTCCGTGGGGGTTTTAGTGAGTGCCGTGGTTTTTTGGCTCTTTGTTTTGTCTTGACTATAACCAACCCATGGCGTTCCCAAAGACATGAACTTGTCCATTGAGCCTGTTTCCCACATTTCAATTTCCTCAAAGCGCAGAAACTAAGAGACTTTTTCTTTCCACTGTGCTACTGTGGGGATCTTTTTCATCTTCCAGTGAAGAGGGATGAGTAGTATTGCGGCTGATAATAGAGTGGTAGTGAATGATTTATTTGATGGCCTAAATTGTTTAGAGGGTTTCCATAATAGGACCTCCTCAGGTGTGAGGTTCTTAGGTGTTCCACTTATCTTATTAATGTTTTCACATTTATACAGGGGCTTGCTTTTACAATCCTCTTTGGATAAGCCTTTAACAAAGAGGCTGCCAAAATTCTAAGAAATTCCTATGGTTTCTCTAAATTTGTGAGCGTCAAGGAAAATTCATACAAAAACATCACTAGATGGTATAGAACGTCAGTCTCTATGGCAAAAGTAGAACCTGGGAAGTCGGACATTTGCTGGAGATGTGGCTCCCAGAAGGGGACGCTCTTCCATATTTGGTGGCAATGCCCGATGATCAAAGTGTTTTGGCAGTTAGTGCTCAGCCAACTTTTCAAACTCTGAACTCGAACACAGGAGTTTGAAAATAACTGCGGGAAGATTAATGCCGCCCGTTCTTTCCCGCACAATGTATTTACCACAGGGTAGGTCCGATCTTTTTTCGCCCATACAATTAACAGTTGAGAATCACAATAGTGAAAATGAAACCACTGAAATCCTATTGAAATTAGTGGTTTCGTTTTGTCCTGTTATATGGCTGTGATTGATATGGCCACATAAGAGGACAAAACCATGCTTGTCTGAATCCGCCCTAGAAGGGATCATTGTTTCCCTATCACCAGGTTTTCAGATCTATATAGAGTCACAAAAATTTCCAGACTGGCCAATTTTGGCCCTACAAACACACCATTTCCATGTCATAATATCTCCCCATAATCCTGGTCTCTCCATGTATCGGGTACCTCATATCACAGTGATTTCCTGCTGTAGACGGGGAAGGGTTTTCTTTTCCACAAAAATATCTTTACCTCATTTCCAAGTATACTTTTTAGGGATAAAGCCACAGTGGTTTTGGATCTGTTTATGTTCCAATCTTATTGCTGCTGGTGACATTGTTAAATTTTGTCAATTAAAATTCCAAGGATGAATCACTTTGGACCATCTGTCTGCTTTTCATGTCTGCTTTGTAAATTACATGAATTGCAATTGGAAGTTACTAATTAAAGCCTGTTCTGCATTTATCACTTTACAGAAGGTATTTTAATCTACATGTAGGACAACGTTTATTACTACTCTTATGATGGTTTCACAAGAACAGGCCATTTACATTAGGGCAACCAACAGACCCCAAACTAACATTAAACTTGTGGGTAGAAGTAAGATATTATACAAAGCAGTGAGTTCTTCTGGCTGAGCTAAGACAGGCCATTTTCTTACAGCCTTATCTTAGGCCCCCCCTGTCCACGCACGTGATTTCGCCGGCGAATCACGCCATCTGAAGCTTTCCATAGCATTGCTATGGAAAGCACGGGCCCCGTGTCCACGAGCAGAGAATCATTGTGATTCTCCGCTCGTGGCCGGCAATTCACAACATGCTGCAAAATACTGCGATTTTCCACGTTCAGCCTATCTGTCAGATAGGCTGACTGGCGAAGATCCGTCTGCCGGCTCCTGCCCCCGGGCGGTGGCTCCCGTGGCAGAGATCTGTCGAGAGATATTGCCACGCCCGTGGACAGGGGGCCATAAAGGGGTTCTGGCATGAAAAAGGTTTTAATGTTTTAATGCCATTGTTCCCTGGTCTGCCTAATGGACACAGGGAACCCACGATTTATGGCTTGCTAAAACATAAAAACCTAATACTTACCTTTTTGTTGTGTTGTGGTTGTGCAGCGGGGGTCGTCTCCCAGCAGACTTTTTCTTCCGCAGACGAGCCAGGATGGGCCGCCCCCCTAAGGGATTGCGCGCATGCGCAGAAGAGAGGTGCCCTCTGGCAGGAGTCAGGACGGGCTGCCTCTCCACTGCGCATGGACAGAACTCCGAGTTCAGCCAGGACGGGCGGGCTGCCCTCAGCAAGGACTGCTTGTGACGTGGCGCCCTGTCCGTTCATCTCGGAAGTGGCTGACGGACGGAGCAGAGCAGGAAGCGGTCATTTTGACTGCTCCAGCTCTGCTTCAAGAAGCAAAAGAAGAAGATGCCAGATGGAGGGGACATGCCTGGCGATCGGTCCTGGCCAGGCAAGGCAAGTAAAAAAAATTTTTTGTCATGTCAGAACCCCTTTACGCACGAGGTGTGTATTGTGACTCTCACCTTTTCTTACCTCCTGCTATGTAAAGAGGGCCATCCAATCGGTTCATTTCACACACTGTTTTTTCTATACAGTTTCCAACGCCACATATTTTCCTATTTACTGGCAATGTATTGACTCCTGTTTTCCTGTCAAATGTACATTCATGCTTAGTTCAGTAATAACCATACAAAGCAATTTGTGGCATCTCAAAGAAACCTATTTTAATGCATTACTGATCAGTCCTGTACAGATGGCAGACTGCAGATAAATGATCAGAAAGCTCTTATTTAACTGCACTGATTAAGTTGTTTTCATTTCGATTTTTAAGATGATTGCGGCAGACAAAGACGAAACACAATATGGTTTTGCTTTCTCTGGCAACTTGAGGATTGGGAGTATTAGGTCTAAACTGATTTGCTGCTGACACAGTGCCATATCTATGTTGTCTGAGAATCAAAAGCAGGGTGTTATCCCATAAGTGCGAAGGGGGAATGAAAAGTTGTTCCTGGTGGTCTTTAATGGGCATCTAAATTCCAGTTTAGACTTTGCTTTATGCAGGAATCATGCACAGGTGTGTGACTGCATTGTATATTATGCATTACTAACACTTATGACGGATATCCTTATAATTAGAGATGAGCGAACTTACTCGTTTAGGGCGTTTTTGCACTTGAGCACCGCTTTTTCTGAGTAACTGACTACTCGGACGATAAGATTTGGGGGGCGGCGTGGTGAAGTGGGGGGTAGCAGTGGGGAACAGGGGGGAGCTCTCTCTCTCTCCCCCCCCCCCCCACTCCCCTCTGCAACCCCGCTCACCCCCGGCGCCCCTCGAATCTTTTCGCCCGAGTAGTCGGTTACTCGGAAAAAGCGGTGCTCAAGTGCAAAAACGTCCTAAACGAGTAAGTTCACTCATTTCTACTTATAATGCCTATTAGACTTTTTATCACCAATTTTTGATTTATTTAATTGCTTTAGGATTTTAAGAGAAGACTCAATGTTTTCTTAGTTGATTTGCATTTTCTATCATGTCGATCCCATGTCTCTACCTTAGTATTAGCAGACTCCCATGGTCTCGGCCACTGCCCAGGTCCAGGAATCCTCCCGTAGATTTTATTATGATTTTGGATGATTTCTCAGGAGTACACATTGCATGCACAGTAGCCCCCTGCTTGGTCACCTATCCAATTGTATGCCACTGAATAGGACACATCCATGACATGCTCAGTAGCCTTACAGCGGTCCTATTCGGTTGTACTCAGAATGTAGATTCAAGTTTAGTTGAGCCATTACTGGGGCCATCAATATAGCTGCTAAGCTCCACCACACCTCTCTTCCATGTTTCTGACTGTACGCGTGGGTCACCTGCTGAGAAAAGTCCATAAACCTGAGCACCATAATCTATATATACTAAGTGAGGAAATTGCTGACAACCTCCAGTAGATCTGTTGCTCCACTGGTGGTCTATGGAAGATGTGAGACTCTGAAGTAAGGGAGATTCTGAGTTTGGCTTGACTGCCTGCTGCAGAGTTGCCCTAAGAAAGATGGCAGGCGCATTTGGAACTGTATTTTATGCTTTTTATTTATTCTAATGGTAATATTCAGAATGAATACCAGCATCGGGAATGTACGCGAACGTGATAGCAGGGCTGGATTGTTAGCCCCTGTTTGCTACAATGAGGTCACGTATGGGCTAAGACTTCAGTCCTGCCCATATAACAGAGATGGATGGGATACAAGGAGAGGCACAAAGGGTGCAGAGAGGGCATGCAGAAAAGTATCATTTTTAGTTGAGGCAAGTTTGGTTGAGGCAGGTTTAGTTGAGGCAGTTTGTACTCCAGAAATAACCCATGGCAAAAGTGGCCCACATGAGTCAGAACACCCTTCCAAGTGTTTCAGGATAAAGCATACATGGGCATAGTGTGTCCCGGGTTCATGATATTCATGGTTCGGGCAGCATGAACTTGGTGACAGATTACCTTTAAAAGGTTAGTGCCCTTTTAGAAGATTTTCTTGGGTATCATGTGTGCAAAGTAGACCCAAAGTGGATACTGTTTGTGTTCCATACAACACTATCGAGGTTTTACACCTTTAATTCCCTATCTGATGTACATTTTTGCTGGGGAAAGACGTGGCTTGGGGAAGATTTCAGATCTTCTCAGGAATTGTCATTTGGAAGGGAACTTTTTTTTTAATGACTTCTGTTTTGAGTTTATTGCATAATGACAGGCTCGCAAATGACCTTCTGGACACTCCCTGGAGCAGCCGGTCACTGAACACTAGCCAAGATATTCCCTCTCACCGATCAGATAACCAAGAAAAATGACATTTGTAGAAAACCTCTAAGCAAATTTTTAAACGCCGAGCTGCAAATGCAGAATGTATGAATATCAAATGTGCAGAATTCTTGTTAGTTTTTACATGTTTTGGTAAAAACAAGACTTATTTTTTACATCTGAAATGATTGGTGGGTTCGGTGCGGTTATTTTTATGGCAGTCCAGTTTTAGGTTTTCTTTACTTCCACTCTTTGCTCTGCTACTTAATTTTCTATTGAATTACAGCACTATGCAGATTAGTGATTGTTTTGTGCTCAGCTGTCTTCCTATCGCATTTCTGGCTGACCTCTATTGGCTTTTATTTGGTGTGTAGTTTTATAGACTACTATACAGTCTAATCTTATCTTACTGTACATTTTTAATTGATCAAGGATCCAAGGGCATCTTATTTGTGTAGGTTTATTTCATTGTTTTCTTTTGTAACTCTTGCCCTAGTGAATTGGATGTTGTTGATGTAATTCTGTGGTATTCACATTATATGCATATATTGTACAACTGCTTAGTAATGATACATGTTTTAACCAGCTACAATCATTTATCTGCTCTTCATCTGTAAGGAGTTTGTTTAAACTTTGGGCCAAAGCTTTAGAGAGCCATAATCTTGTAAATCCTAAAAGACTGCTGTATGTAAAGGATGCATTGCCGGGTTTTAAATATATTATGCAAATGTTGTCAAGAAAACAATAAAAGTTTTTAAATGATACTGGTTTGCCAGGTCACTCACTACTTTTTTTAATTTTTTCACAAAATAATTCACAGTGGCCTCTGATAATAATTATCTAATGTGTATAAATCTAGCACGCTCCAAAGACAGAACAGCGCTCCAAAATTAAAGGGGTTGTCCCGCGGCAGCAAGTGGGTCTATACACTTCTGTATGGCCATATTAATGCACTTTGTAATGTACATTGTGCATTAATTATGAGCCATACAGAAGTTATAAGAAGTTTTTCACTTACCTGCTCCGTTGCTAGCGTCCTCGTTTCCATGGAGCCGCCTAATTTTCGGCGTCTAATGGCCAAATTAGACACGCTTGCGCAGTCCGGGTCTTCTTCTTTTCTCAATGGGGCCGCTCGTGCAGGATGCTGGCTCCGTGTAGCTCCGCCCCGTCACGTGCCGATTCCAGCCAATCAGGAGGCTGGAATCGGCAATGGACCGCACAGAAGCCCTGCGGTCCACCGAGGGAGAAGATCCCGGCGGCCATCTTCAACCGGTAAGTAAGAAGTCACCGGAGCGCAGGGATTCAGGTAAGCGCTGTGCGTTTTTTTTTTTAAGTCCCTGCATCGGGGTTGTCTCGCGCCGAACGGGGGGGGGGGGAGGGTTGAAAAAAAAAAAACCGTTTTGGCGCGGGACAACCCCTTTAACCTAGACAAGGAATACAAATTGCACCAGACTCATCTGATGTGGTAACACTGCCTCAAAGCTTAGGCTGCATTCACATGGATGAGTGCGTGCCAGCACGCTTTTCATTCAAAAACGCCTCATATTGCTTTGCTGAAATTGCGATTTTCAGGCATCTGTTTCAGGATAACAGCCTGCACCGCTGATAAGAGTTCATCGCTCAAGTAAAAAAAAATAGAATTGAGCGAGGAACGATTCGTGAACGAAAACTGCACAATGTCCGTACACTTAGACCCAACGATTCTCGCTCAAAAGACGGCTTGGAGCGAATTTTGAGCGAGAATCGTTCGGTCTAAATGGGCCTTTAGGAAGCGCCCAAAGACAAAACGTGCTGCAATTTTTTTATTTCCTTGCAGTGCTGTGCAGGAAAAGGTCGCTCAAAAGAATGGAGTTCATATTCATGCGTGTTTTGAGCGTCTTGCAACTCACAAAAGTCGCTTGAGATTCTCAGCCATGTGAATGTAACTTTAGGGCAGGTCATCCCACTTACAAGCTGTATTCACCTTCCACAAAATAATGCCGACATCATTATGGCAGGAGAAGGCCCCATCCAGCTTAGAATACGCCAGTCTCACAAAAATGGTCACCATGAGGCATGGTGGTGAACAGGGGAAAATACAGGATAGTCAGGGACAATCTCTCAATCAACACAGTAGACTGAAGTGATAATAAAAGCCTGTATCAACTTCCTTCACTAGGTGGTTCTGAACGATCGGGTTCTCCACAGCCTCCTATAATCCATGTAGGCTCATCAGCACACTTAACGATGACAGAACCACGTCCACAGGTGTGTATGTCCGATAGATTTATTGCCAGTCATGAAGACGGACATAAACATCAGGTAGTGTAACACATGTCGGAAGTAAAATATAGCGAGAATACTGCTCCTTATCAAGCAGGTATGGAAATAAACAAAACTTCCATGGATAAGAATAGAAGTATGGCGGCTATGGGGTAGGTGCAAGCTGCCCTTGTAGTACAGAGGGGGCACTATAATACCATTTTACAGTTGTTCAATAAAACTTTCATCTCCTCTATTTAATCTCTTCCCCACTGAGAACAATACTGATCACCATTTCAACAAAGGAGGCAATGCATTTATGTAATTACAGAAAGTCTGCTGAAACAGGTAGCTTGGATTCTTTGTATTTATATACAGTGGCTAAATGATCTGGCACCTCGTTGTAATGCACCTAATCTAATTCTCTAACTTCCCGGTGACGCACAAACGTAACATTCGGCATGATCATTTTTTAGATGCTAAATAGGAAAAGTTAAGGAGTCTCAACTTGATTATTCAATGCTAATTGCAAAAGTATGTGAACCCCTATGTAATGTACGTAATCAAATTCTCTAAATTCCCACTGTCATACAAACGAGACATTAGGCACAACAGTTCTTTAGGTCACAACTAGAGATGAGGGAGCACCAAAATGCTCGGGTGCTCGTTGCTCGAGTCGAGCTTTCCGCGATGCTCGAGGGTTCGTTTCGAGTAACGAACCCCATTGAAGTCAATGGGCGACTCAAGCATTTTTGTATATCGCCAATGCTCTCTAAGGTTTTCATTTGTGAAAATCTTCAAAACCTACGAAAGTGATGGAAACGACACAGATATAGATAGGGCAGGTGAGGGGCAACATGCTGGGCTGCATCTCAGGTTCCCAGGTCCCACTATTAAGCCATAATAGCGGCAAGAGTGAGCCCCCCCCTAACAATTTTTACTTCGGACAAACCCTCATTAGCAAGGCACACCTTAGCTAAGCACCACACTACCTCCAACCAAGCACAAGCACTGCCTGCGGGACACACCGCTGCCTCTTCTCCTGAGTTACATGCTGCCCAACTGCCCCCCCCCCCCGCGCGCGCACGACCCTGCGTCCGCAGCACACATAAAAGTGTCCCTGCACAGCCTTCAGCTGCCCTCATGCCACACGCTGGCCTCATAGCCACACCACCCTCATGTCTATTTATAAGTGCGTCTGCCATGAGGAGGAACCGGAGGCACACACTGCAGGGTTGGCAGGGCCAGGTAGCGACCCTCTTTAAAAGGGGCGGGGCGATGGCCCACAATGCTGTAGAGAATCGATGAGAAATTGGCGTTCGATCTTCATTTCAATCCTGTGCCACCTCCGTCAGGAGCTGCAAACGTGGGCATGAGTTACATAGCAATGGGGAATCCATGTGCCCACACAGTATTCATTTTGCCTAGGTGTCGCATAGCTCAATCGACACTGCAAGGGGAAAGCAAGTCAGTCAGTGTCTTTGTGCCAGACAGGTCAAACACCGCGATGAGAACTAAGTGTGCACCAACAGCATAGGTGGGTCCTAGGCAACCCAAGACATGAGCAATAAATAAATCAGAGCGGCCAAACATGGCAGACTTGCACCGCGCCGACGACATAGGCTTTGGCCCACAGCTTCAGCAATCGTAGGCAGGAAGCAGACTTTCACTGCACCCAGGACATAGGCCTCTGCACAGACCCTCAGCAATCGCAGGCATACTGCGGACTCCAATGCTAGCATAGCTGTGAACGTCTCATTAGCGCTGTATTGCTACTCTAGTTTGTGCCCCGGATAGCTGAGCTAACGTGAGATAAAGTACAGGTTGGCTTCGGCCCACACTCCATGCCCTAGTCAGTCTGGCCTTTTTTCATAGTCATAGGCAGGTACAACTCCGCTCTGGGAAGTCTGTGTGGACCCAAAGCATGGGTGGGTCCCAAGAAGCCACCAACGGTACATAAATAAATCCCATTGCAGTGCCCCGGATAGCTGAGCTAACGTCAGATAAAATACAGGTGGGCTTTGGCCCACACTGCATGCCCCAGTCAGACTCGGTTTTTTTAATTAATAGTCACAGGCAGGTACAACTCCCCTATGGGAAGTCTGTGTGGAGTGGACCCACAGCAGGGGTGGGTCCCAGGAAGCCACCGATGGTACATTAATAAATCCCATTGCAGTGCCCCGGACAGAAGAGCTAACGTCAAATAAAATACAGGTGGGCTTCGGCTTGCAGTGTCATAGCCGCACGTGTGGGCTCCTCCCCAAAGGGTGTGGCCTCCACATGAAAAATACCATAGCATATTCTTTAACTTTTAAACTTTTAACGCACAGAAAAGAATACCGCATATCTGTACATCAGAATATATTGTATAGTTGCAGTGTCATAGCCGCACGTGTGGGCTCCTCCCCGAGGGGTGTGGCCTCCACATGAAAAATACCATTGCATATTCTTTAACTTTTAACGCACATAAAAAACTACCGCATATATACATCAGAATATATTGTATAGTTGCAGTGTCATAGCTGCAGTTGTGGGCTCCTCCCCAAGGGGTGTGGCCTCCACGTGAAAAATACCATAGCATATTCTTTAACTTTTAACGCACAGAAAAGACTACCGCATATATACATCAGAATATATTGTATAGTTGCAGTGTCATAGCCGCAGTTGTGGGCTCCTCCCCAAAGGGTGTGGCCTCCACGTGAAAAATACCATAGCATATTCTTTAACTTTTAACGCACAGAAAAGACTACCGCATATATACATCAGAATATATTGTATAGTTGCAGTGTCATAGCCGCAGTTGTGGGCTCCTCCCCAAGGGGTGTGGCCTCCACGTGAAAAATACCATTGCATATTCTTTAACTTTTAAATATCAATATCCAGAAAAAAGAATAGATATTTGGAGGGCATCATGAATTGGCATGAGATAATCAGGTAAAAAAATCAGATATAGCATATCGTGCATATACAGTCATGTTAATAGGCCAGTAATGATATTCATAATACACATATTCCTTTTTGTGCGTTATGCACGCAGCAATGCCTCATATACTTGTCTTTGTGTCCACTATAGATGTTGATTTATCTATGTAGGATCACATAGTGGGACTTGGCTGCGCGTCTATGACGCGCCCGATGATGCGGCTCATCTCAGACACGTGACCACGTCTCACTGGCGCGGCTTGATTGCGTCATGTTGATTACTAAGAATCACTGACATTTATGTCTAGTAGTAGCTCTATGGAGCAGGGCGTGAACAGGATATGTGCCCAATGACGCTGCACGCTCCAGTCATGTGACCATGCTATACAGACGTGATGTGATGATGTCACGGTGGACGGGAGGAGACTCATACAAATTCCAGCCAGTAGGAGCCTTGCATAACACATCTCCATGGCGACATAGCCACAAGAGGAAGTGAAAGGTTGCTACAACGCTCCACCATAGCTACAAACTCCGCAGCATGTGTGTGCCATAATGACATCAATGAATGCAGGTGAATTTTATCATGTGATCTACTGTGATTGGTTTAATGTGATACTAGACACACTATATATTTGTATGCTGTTCACTTGTTGTCCATACTTGACAAAGACTCTTGTAGTCGAAACGTCGTGTTTTTCTGTCTGGGAGGAAAGAAATAAAGAAACTTCATTGCTTTGCACCTTGATCTGCTGTTTCCACTACTTCATCAACATTTGTACTAAAGAGCGGCTTGGCTTGGATCCCAAACCCAGTGGGCGTGCAGGATACCTGTTCAAACCATATGGTACTCACATTGTGCTGCTGACAACGTTTTTGCCTTTGTAGTAACAGTATAGGCAGACCCCAGTAACATTTGTGTAGCAGCAGTATAGGCAGACCCCTGTAACATTTGTGTAGCAGCAGTATAGGCAGACCCCTGTAACATTTGTGTAGCAGCAGTATAGACAGACCCCTGTAACATTTCTGCAGCTGAAGTATAGGCAGCCCCCGGTAACATTTCTGCAGCTGATGTATAGGCAGACACCTGTAACATTTCTGCAGCTGAAGTATAGGCAGACCCTTGTAACATTTAGGGCGCCTACCCACTTGCGTTGCCGATTTTCGCGCGTGAAAAACTCGGCGTTTTCCGCAGCGTTTTTTGCGCGTTTTTTGCAGCCCTCCATTGACAATCATGGGTGCATTAAGAGAAAATTAAGGAGACATATGCAACTGACAGTTCCTATGTGAAAAAACCCCACGAAACGGAAAAAAAAACCCAGATGGACAAGAACACATTCTATACTAATTGCTCTTGAGAAAAAACGCAAAACATAACAGGAAAAAAAATCACAAGTGGGTAGGCACCCTAATGCAGTTACTCTCCTCTCCTGTGGCCCAAACAAGTTTCTCAGATAACTGTGGTACCATGAGAGAAAATGCATGATAAGCATTGCTGATCACCTTACCCCAAGCAGGAGGAGGAGGTGGCCTTACAAGGCCAAGAAACCATGACCAGGACCCGCTGTAGCCTGTGTTGAAAGGATGTGAGCGGGCCCTTGGCCAGGCTCGGTCCCAGCAAACACCTGTGAGGAAGGAGGAGCAGCAGCCAGAGGATTCAGAGTTTCAGCAGTGGACTGCGTATAAGACTGGGTGCCCGATATATTGCTGGATGCATTTTCTGCCATCCACGACAGGACCTGCTCACACTACTCTGTTTGCAATAAAGGTCTACCACGTGGACCCATAAATTGTGATATGAAGCTGGGGACCCCAGAAACTTGCCTCTCTCCTAATCCCGCAGCAGCCGGCTGGGATACACCTGGACCAGGAACTCGGCCTGTGCCCACACCCCCACTTGGAACTCCGCGTCCTCCCCCGCGTCCACATCCTCGACCCCTACCCCTCAGCATGGTGGATTACGGATAGAGCAGACACAGACTGCTGTAAATAATTATGCAATTATATGCGTACACTTTCACGCAGAGAGCGGAATCGTAACGCTAACTCCAGGCAGAAAAAAATGGAAGAAAGGCTGCAAACAGGCCTAGCAATGCAATAGTGATGCACCAAAACTACCACCAGGCACCCAGTAAAATGCAGACGGTCAGAGGTAGCCCAACAAAGAAGCTTTTTGAGGTTTTTTTGAAAAAGAAGACAGGCTATATACTGTGTATATCACTTTCCCGCTATAAGTACCTGTGTTGGCCGTACACTGAGCGTCAAATTCACTGCAGACACAGGCCGGTGTAAATAATCTTGGAATTATGTGCGTAGACTTTGTCGCTGAGAGCAGTCTAGTAAGGCAAACTCCAGGCAGAAAAAAATAGTTAGGAAGACTGCAAACAGGCCTATGTGCAATAGTGATGGACTACAACTCCCATCAGACACCCAGTGAAATTTAAACAGTCAAAGGTAGCCCAACTGAGGAGCTTTTAGTTTTTTTTGGTCAAAGAATACAGGCTATATACTGTGTATATCACTTTCCCTCTATCAGTCGCTGTGGCCGTATGCTGTGCGTATCTAATTCACTGCAAACACAGGCCGGTGTAAATAATCTTGGAATTATGTGCGTAGACTTTGTCGCTGAGAGCGGTATAGTAAGGCAAACTCCAGGCAGAAAAAAATAGTCAGGAAGGCCTCAAACAGGCCTAAGTGCAATAGTGATGGACTACAACTCCCATCAGACACCCAGTGAAATTTAAACGGTCAGTGGTAGCCCTAAGAAGGAGCTTTTTGTTTTCTTTGGTCAAAGAATGCAGGCTATATACTGTGTATATCACTTTCCCTCTATCAGTCGCTGTGGCCGTATGCTGTGCGTATCTAATTCACTGCAGACACAGGCCGGTGTAAATAATCTGGGAATTATGTGCGTAGACTTTGTCGCTGAGAGCAGTATAGTAAGGCAAACTCCAGGCAGAAAAAAATAGTCAGGAAGGCCGCAAACAGGCCTAAGTGCAATAGTGATGGACTACAAGTCCCATCAGACAACCTGTAAAATGCACACGGTCACAGGTAGCCCTAAGAAGGACCATTGGGGTTCTTGTAGACAGAATTCCACACTACCCACTGTCCCTGCCTGACCAATACTGCCCCTATGCTATGTAGTACAGACTGCAGCCTGAGAACGCTATAGCTGTAATGGGGCTGCACGCCCGATATACAAAAAAATAAATAAAATTGCAAATCAGCTACCAGCAGCCACAACTATAATGCACATGGTCAGATGTGGGCCTAAGAAGGACCGTTGGGGTTCTTGTACACAGGATCCTACACTAACACTTTCCCTATAGCAGCACCAGCACTGTCCCTGATCTCTCCCAGTGTGTGACTGTGGAAAGCCGCGGGCGGCCCCACTTTAAATACTCGGGGGTCACTTAATCTCGCCAGACACTCACTGGAGGGGGGTGGGATAGGGCTGGAACGTCACAGGAGGAAGTCGTAATGCCTTCCCTGTGTTTCTATTGGCCAGAAAATGGCGCAAAACTTTCAGGGAAGGAAATGGAATTGACTTGAACATCGCGTGGTGCTCGCCTCGAGTAATGAGCATCTCGAGTACTCTAATACTCGAACGAGCATCAAGCTCGGACAAGTACGCTTGCTCATCTCTAGTCACAACTTGATTATTCAATGCTAAGAGCAAAAGTAAATGCACCCCTTTGTTATGTAACTTGCCGGTGTCGTACAAACTTGAAATGTGTCACGACCATTCTGTAGGTCCTAAAAAGGAAAAGTAAAGAGGTCACAACTTGATTATTCAATGCTAAGTGCAAAAGTAAGTGCACCCTTTTATAATGTAAGTTCCTGATGTCCTACAAAATTGAAATTTGGCATGACTATTTCTTAGGTCCTAAAATAAGAAAAGTAAAGGGGTCACAACTTGATTATTTAATGTAAAGTGCAAAAGTAAGTAATGTAACTTGCCGGTGTCATACAAACTTGAAATTTGTCACGACCATTCCTTAGGTCCTAAATAGGAAAAGTAAAGGGATCATGAACTTGATTATTCAATGCTATATGTAAAAGTAAGAGCACCCCTATGTATTGTACCTAATCTAATTCTCTAACTTCCCAGTGTCGTAGAAACGTGAAATTTGGCACGACCATTCTTTAGGTCCCAAGTAGGAAAAGTAAAGGTGTTACAACTTGATAATTCAATGTCAAGTGAAAAAGTAAGTGCACCCTTTTGTAATGTAACTTCCCGATGTCATACAAATTTGAAATTTGACACAACTTTTTTTTAAGGTTCTAAATAGGAAAAGTAAAGGGGTCAGAACTTTAAGGCCCATTTACACGAGCAGATAATTGCTCAAATGACAGTTTGAGTGACAGCTTTGAGCGATCATTTTGCATAAAAATTAATTGGTATTTAAGTAGCTACTCAGCTACTTAAATAGCAATTAAGTATGCAAATGAAGCCTTCCAGGAACTTAGCTAATAGCCTGAGGCTATTATCTGCTCAGATCCTTTGTTCTCCACTGGGAAACAATGCTATCAGCACTCCCCATGGAGAACTACTGATAAAAATGAGTGAGGATATTTATGTTGGACTAATTTTAACGATCAGCCGAAAAGCAGAGGATGGGTGCACATTTACACACACCGATTATCGCTAAAACGATTGTCGATTAGTGATTTTTTTTAGCGACAATCATCCATTGTAAATGGGCCTTTAATTATTTAATGCTGAGTGCAAAAGTAAGTGCACTCTTTTGTAATGTAAATTCCCATTGTTGTACAAACTTGAAAACTGGCATGACCATTTCTTAGTTCCTAAATAGGAAAAGTGAAGAGATCACATTTCAATTATTCAATGTTAAGTGCAATAGTAAGTGTACCCCTATGTTATGTAACTTCCTGGTGTCATACAAACATGAAATTTGGCACGTCCAGTCTTTAGGACATAAGTAAGAAAACTAAGGGGATCATAACTTGATTAATCAATGCTAAGTGCAAATGTAAGTGCACCCCTATGTTTTGTAACTTCCTGGTGTCATACAATCTTGAAATTTGGCATGACCATTTTTTAGTTTCTGTAAGGAAAGTAAACGGGTCACAACTCGATTATTAATTGCAAAGTAAGTGCACACCTATGTATTGTGCCTAATCCAATTCTCTAGCTTCCCGATGTCGTACAAACATGAAATTTTGCACATCCAGTCTTTAGGACTTAAGTAGGAAATCTAAAGAGGTCTTCACTTGATTATTCAATGCTGAGTACAGAAGTACGTGCACCCCTATGTAATAAATGATAGGTAGCGCTCCAGAAACAGTGAATATATTATAGGTAGAATAAGAAATGACTCACCCATCATGACCAGGTATCCCCTAGGAGGTACCGGTACGACCCAAATCCAGAATCGCATAAAGCCTTAATACATCCCCAAATCGCTCTAGGTGATCAGATTCCATTACACCGGTCAGTTAAGGCATCCCATCAGAAGAGCGTCATGGTGTAATTCCAGGTGTAAACAGTATACAAGGAATGTAAATGGATAAAGATAAATGGTCAAAAATACCAGCGCTCCGGTGCAATTAAGGGTGTAGGTGATAGTGGCAAATAACTTACTTCACAGGGGTGCCCTGTCCTCGGCACCCCTGAATCCCAGACAGCAGATAGTATTGCGGATGTGGCAAAAGATCGATATAACAGTTTATTTGTCTCAGTGCGACGCGTTTCGGCCACAACAGAGAAGCCTTTCTCAAGCATTTCTCAGCTTCTCTGTTGAGGCCGAAACGCGTCGCATTGTCACAACTTGATTATTCAACGATACATACAAAAGTAAGTGCACTCCTGAGCCATGTACCTAATTGAATTCTCTAACTTCCCGGTGTCGAACAAACTTGAAATTTGGCAAGACCATTCCCTTAGGTCCTAAATAGGTATAGCAAAGCAGTCACAACTTGATTATTCAATACTAAATGCAAAAGTAAGTGTACCCCTATGTAAGGCACCTTATCTAATTCTCTAACTTCCTGCTGTCATACAAACGTAAAAGGGGTCATCACTTGATTATTCAATGCTGAATGCAGAAGTACGTACACCCCTATATAATGTAACTTCCCAATGTCGTACAAACTTGAAATTTGGCATGACCATTCTTTAGCTCATAAATAGGAAAATTAATGGGTTCACAACTCAATTATTTAAATGCTAAGTGCAAAAGTAAATGCACCCTTTTGTAATGTAACTTCCCAGTGTCGTACAAACTTGAAATTTGGCAGGAGCATTATTTAGGTCCTAAGTAGGAAAAGTAAAGTGGTTACAACTTGATTAGCATTAGCTAAGTGCAAAAGCAAGTGCACCCCTATGTTATGTACCTAATCTAATTCTCTAATTTTTCAGTGTTGTACAAACGTGAAATTTGGCACGACCATTCTTTAGGTCCTAAATAGGAAAAGTAAAGGGGAGGCAACCATATTATTTAATGCTAATTGCAAACGTAAGTGCACCCGTGTAATGTACCTAATTTAATTTTCTAACTTGCCAGTGTCGTAGGAACGTGAAATTTGGCAAACTATTCTTTAGTTCCTAAGTTGTAATAGGAAAGGGGTCTGAACTTGATTATTCGATGCTAATTGCGAAAATAAGTACACCTCTATGTAATGTACCTAATCTAATGCTCTAACTTCCCGATGTCGTGAAAATGTGAAATTAGGCACCACAATTCTGTAGGTCCTAAATAGGAAAATAAAGGGGTCACAACTTGATTATTAAATGCTAAGTACAAAAGAAAGTGCAACCCTACGTGATTTACCTAAACTAAGTCTCTAACTTGAAATTTAGCACAATCTTTCTTTAGGTCCTATATAGGAGAAGTAAAGGAGTCACAACTTGATTATTCAATGTTAAGTGCAGAAGAAAGTGCACCCCTATGAAATGTAACTTCCCAATGTCGTACAAACTTGAAATTTGGCACGACCATTTCTTAGTTCCTAAATAGTAAAAGTAAAGGGGTTACAAAAGAAAGTGCACCCCTATGTAATGTACCTAAACTAATTTTCTGACTTTCTGGTGTCGTATAAAGTAGAAATTTGGTACGATCATTCCTTAGGTCCTAAATAGGAAAAGTAAAGGGGGTCACAAATCTATTATTCAATGCTAATTACAAAAGTATTGGCACTCCTATGTAAAAGTACCTAATCTAATTGTCTAACTTTCTGGTGCTGTACAAACATGAAATTTGGCACAATTTTTTAGGTCCTACATATGAAAAGTAAGTGCACACCTGTCTGATGTACCAAATCTAATTCTCTAAGTTCCAGGTGTTGTACAAACGTGAAATTTGGCACGACCAGTCTTTAGGACCTAGGTAGGAAAATAGCAGTCATATCTTGATTATTCTATGCTAAGTGCAGAAGTAAGTGCACCCCTATGTAATTTAGCTTCCCAATGTCGTACAAACTTGACATTTGGCACGACCATTCTTTAGGTACTAAATAAGAAAAGTAAAGGTGTTACAACTCGATCATTCAATGCTAATCGCAAAAATAGGGGCACCCTTTTGTAATGTAACTTCTCGATGTGGTACAAACTTGAAATTTTTAAACCATAGAGTAATAAAGAATACTTTTATTGAAACCAATCTGCATGCTTGCACTGCTTTTAGATCTGCTCCTCTGCAAAGTTCCATAATTTGCCACAAAATCTGCATATGTGATTCCAGCCTTATGAAGTTCTAATTTAGCACCACCTGTCACAACAGAAAATTAAATCCATTAGTGTTATGGCTGCTGGTCATGGCCGGCGATGTTCCCTACCTCCTCCAGTGCTATCTCCCTCAAGTTGTCTGTGGCAGACACCACACTCTCTGACAGTTTCCTGATTCCCAATTACTAAATGGCTAGCACAATCACCTAGCTTTCTAGTCCTCAACCAATCTGAACACATCACCAGGTGCCTGAGTATTTAGTCTCTAGTGTGCAAAGGTTCTATTTGTTTCCCATTGGAGCTGGTAATAGACCCATGCCTGAAACACCCAGCTTCTTTGATTTTCTTTATTTCTGATCCTATCTTATTTATTGACTATGCATTTCTCTATCCGCTGTCTGCACTGACCTTCGGCCTGTTCCTCAACTACAAAAGTCATCTGCCAGTCCTGAGCCAGGCTTGCTCCTTGACTATATCTAATCTACACCCTCTGGTACTGCATTACTTTTTTTTTATTTCAGGAGATGCAGTCTGAGGCATCCCACAGTGAAGATCAGATCCCGACTGGTGGGTTTAAAGGGTGAAAACCAGGGTTCTCCAGGAGTAGGCCTAGACTTAGCCCAAAGTCAGATTTGTTAATGGCCCAACAGATCCACATCTGCTGTTGTGACACTTGTGAAAGTTAGGAATCAAACTAAATAACCGGGATCATGGAACAAGGCTGATGGTTATGCAAGGAAACTGTCCATAGATTGGATAGCTCCGTAATGAGAGCTACTGACTGGAGCATAGAAGGCCTTGTTCTATGATCCCAGTTCCTGCCTCCTGGTCCTGACTGTTAAGGACCGTTACACATGACCGGTCACATTAACCTTTCAAGCCTTGGGTTCCAAATTAGTTCATACCTGGATGCATCAGAGAGGCCAAAAACTATGATGTATAGTAATTAGCTCTCACAGATATGTCGAGATGAGCCGCGGCAAGTATATACAGCCCACTCTGCTTAAGGCGCGTACACTGAAAGTTTATTGACTGACTATAGTTCTAATACAGAAAATGAATACGTCATTAGTCACGGGGGTTAATCTCATTGGGTTAGAAAAAACAGTAGAATCATGCACTGTTTAGTGAGAATATATTTATGTTCTCAAGCTTCAGCGTTATCTCGTCCTCCCTGGTCCTCCCTTTGTTATTCAACTCGCTGTAGTACAGTCAGTTCCCTTGTCCAAGTTTTTCTGAAAGTGTGGGAAGACTTTTTCTTATAAGAACTGTTGTCCAGACTTGGTTCTCATGAAAAAGAACAGAGAGAGACACATCATTACACATTGTACCGAATATACTGCTGTAAAGTTATTTCTGCTTGAATAATTGTTTCACTACACACAAGCTTATTTACATCTTATAATGCTCTATTTTGTATCTAGCGGCCATTTTGAGACAGATTCTTCCATTTTATGAGCCTGTACTTTCTCAATTCCCCCTAGAAACTGTCTCAAAATCAACAATACTTTATAACTTCTACTGGGCGGGGTAAGGTTTGCTTTCCCTATCTCTAGTTTATGATCTATGCTCTACCTATCATTGTTGGTCAGCTGTCCAAGGGCTAATCCCTTCCCCGACAACTAATCCTAGCTAACTAAACGCGAAGACCTGATGGACACAGAAGGGATCTACAACACACATACTACTCTATTCTAATGGCTGGGAGACTAGAGTGGTCACCCCTGTTTCTGCTGAGACAGCTCCATAAGGGGACAAATCGCTCTGTTGTATTATAGGCATATAGCCATCGCCTGGGGTCTCTACATCTACGTGTATGGGGGCGACAGGTACCATCTGATCTGTAAGCTTAGCACAGGAGCGTTTTATGCAGGGCACAATACAGACAGAAAGTAGCAGGAGTACGATAAGAGTAACCAGAATCCCTATTCCTATCTGCATTAAGAATTGTTTCCATTGTCCGGTCCATACAAACCACTCATCCCAGGGGTTAGTTATCCCAGAATTACGCTTCAGCTCTTCTGACAATGTGGCCAATTTCTTTATTGCGATAGTCACTTTACCTGTGGGGCCCTGTGTTATCTGGAATATTCGTACAGCAAGTTTTCACCAATCATTTTACAAACACCACCGTTCTCGGCTAGCATCAAATCCAGAGCCACTCGGTTCCGGAAAGCCATGGTGGCCGTGGGGCCCAACTGATCAGCAAGCCCCTAAAGTGCATCTCTTGTATAGCTCACGAACCTTTGTTAGTTGTAATATATATACAAACATTCTTATTGATGGTTACTATTCCAAACAGGGACTCAAATCCGGCCTTAACTTGATCCCTGGCTTTAAACTCATCTGGCACCCCCCCCCCCTTGGCACTCTGATTCCATCTATATATATATATATATACACATATGGATCAAACCTGCCACCTGGTTTCAGATTGTGACGCTCGTCTGTAGGACCTGAGAGAGAAACAGAGACCACAGAATGCGTTATTGGCAATTCCTTGGAGAGACCTATGACAAAATTAACAAGAGAATCATTTCCCAAACTTGGCTACTGTGGCATGTACCCTCCGGAGAAAAAGAAAAACTAATGGAAGACACTCAATTCAAGATTTACCCGTTTCCTTCATTGTCCATGGATCTACTTTCCCACTACTCCGTGGACGGTAGGGTGTGTGAAAAGCCTGGAATATACCCAAAGCAGACATGATGTATTGCATTATTTCACCTGTGACATTTGTACCTTTGTTAGACTCAATCACTTCCGGTACCCCATATCTGCGGATTATCTCATTCATGAGCTTCTGTACGGTTACCTGCTTATTTACTTTGGTAACAGGGTAGGTCTCCAACCTGAAAAGAAATCAACAACAACAAGCACATATTCATGCTTCCCAACAAGTGGGAGCTGAGTGTAGCCAATTTGCAATCTCTGAAATGGGTAGAGTGGCCTAGGCAAGTGTTATGTGGCAAATTTACTTCTGCCCTGTTGCTTACGGCAAAGATCATGCAAAATTGGACAAGTGATGATGCAGCAACTACAGAAAACCCAGGAGCCACCCGTCCTTGTTCAAGCGTCGACATCATTGCTGCTTTGAACGGGGTGCTGGATGAGGCAAGCATCGCCACCATGCTGAAGGAGGTGCTAGAAGGTCTGGAGTACCTGCATAAGAACGGCCAGATCCTCAAGGATGTTAAGGCTGGAAACATCCCCCTGGGTGAAGACGGCTCCGTGCAGATCGCAGATTTCGGCGTCAGTGCGTTTCTAGCCACAGGAGGCAACATTATCAGGAATAAAGTCAGAAAGACCCTTGTGGGCACGTCATACCGGACGGCACCGGAGGCGACGGAGCAGGCCAGAGGACACGACCTCAAGGCGGACTTCTGGACCCCCGGTAGGTGTGTCTTTCCGTGCATCAGCTGGGCCATCATGGGGCACAGGGACCGTGGTGGGCAAGTTCTGTTGACTGTTCGCCATTCACCGTCCCATTTCTGCTGCTTCCATATTTAGTCCATTTGTCTTTTTCTTCATTGCTGGCTTGTAACTGTAAAATCTTTAGCATATCAAAGTAATTCAAAGCCCAAGGTTTATATCAAAGTCCAAAATTATTGTTAAATTCTTCTTTTCTTCTATTCTTCCATGGCTTAAGGGCCGCTGCCTTTGCTGTGTGATCTGTGATGGTGTTGCCTCTTGTTTCTCTGCTGTAGGAATTGGTGTGAGCTTTCCACTTTGTCACCGCTGCACCATTCTTAATTGGCTGTCCTGCTGAGGTAACAAGCTGTCTGGCCTTCCATGTTAGGCCGTAGTCATGAGCTATGCCAAATGCATACCGGGAGTCAGTGTAAATGTTTGCCGTCTTACCTTCTACCACTCCACACGCCTCAGCGAGGGCCTGTAACTCTGCTTCCTGTCCTGGGACATGCGGAGACATTCTGCTTTTAGGACATCTTGTTGCGTGATCACTGCATATCCAGCGTGGAGTTGTCAATCACCCTGGGTACCATCTACAAAAACAACTCAGAATATGCATTATTAACAAGGGCTTTCAGTTAACATTTATTATGGCCACCCGTTCTGGCAACATGATGGCTTCCATTAGTAAACTTACAGCTTTTCTATTCTTGATGGAGGAAACACAAAAGGCTTAGTGATACATTGAGGTAACTATTTGGGTCAGGAGTACATAAAAAAAAATAAATCATCAACATATTACAAGAGGGCGTTGCCCTCGGGAATTGGCCAGGCGTCTAATATCAGCTTCATGCATCTGGTGAACTGGTTTTGGGCTATTCTGTGCCCCTTATGGCAGCACTGTCCAGCAGTACTGCTTTCCTCTGAAAATAAATGCAAACAAATGCTGACAGTCTGGCTGGCCCTTTATACTCTCTCTCTTTAACGGGGAACAAAAGGGGTATTTGACTGGGAAGACACATTTCTTAAGGGCTTTAAGTTAACATAAAGAAGAGACAGTGTCTGCAATTGCTTCCTGGACATGTGCCAGGGGGTACTGATGGACCAAGGGGCTAAGAGCTTGTTCCTCTGCGTACGTAAGAGTGAGGACGGGTAGAGGTGTCGCTTGGTCTGCTGCCATCCGACATAAGGTCGGGTGACTTTTCAGACCCGGGGTGTATACGAGCCTCACCAGACGGGTGAAGTTTGATACAACCTCCCAGGGGTCCCATCACGCAATTCTCAATACGCTTTCAGGACCTTCCAGCATAGGGAAGCGCGTGAGGTATCGTGACCCCTTAAACATTACCTCAAGTGGTTCAGTTTCCGCCAGCTGAATTGGCACTTCTGAAGCCCCTTTCACAAATTACCGCTAAACAATCAGATTGGTATTCTATTTCAAATAGATCATAACCTTATTGTAAAAAGGAAAAAGAAAAAATTAAAAATTTAAAAATAGCTGACCTGCAATACCTAGATCACCTATATCTTCTCTCCCCCCCTTTGAACTAGGGTACTTAATTGGGAGAGTAACCGAGTTCAAGGTAGTAGTAACAGTGAGAAGAATGACAAGAGCACATTGTAGCTGGATTTGACGGGCCAGAAATAAGTGCTTGGGTTGCACTTGCGTGTATATGCTCCGGGTGTCATAGGGGGTGAGGACCACTAGGGGTAGTTCAATACCAACTCCGAAGATTTGTTAACCATTGCCTGTACTGCTGCCACCGCACAAACACACGAGGGAGCTGCTTCAGAGGTGAGAGAGAAAAGAATAATTGAAAGACAGTCATAGAGTGGTTGCATAAGTAGGGAAACCGAGTGCATTCATGGTCGGCAGTATGAAACAAGGCCCAGAAAGGTGCGGGGTTTGGCAACGCATATAGGTACAGGTATGGCCGGGACAGCAGCCTTTTGTTCCTATGTCAGATGTCCAGTTCCTTGGCCTAAACAATGACCCAGGAGAACAACCTTAGTTTTGCAGAACTGGAGTTTGTCTTTAGAGGTTTTACAAACATTTTCTGCAAGAAAAATTAACAGTGAAATTGTGGCCTGTTGGCAGGCTTCCAGATTATCAGCACACAGCACCTACATCACACAGCGCCGACAGCACACAGCGCCTACATGCGGTAGGTGCCTGGCTGACCCTTCAGCGTCTTTTCTGGACTGGAAAAAGAGGGGTGTTTGTTGGAGCAGTTAGTTTACAAAACTCTTCTGAACCGGCACCTGAGGTCTCAACCCGTACTGATCCATCTGGTGAGAATTTGATGGATGCAGATAAGGCCTGTAAGATATCAGTGCCAATAATAGAGACATGAATATTCTACAAACATCTATCCACATTGAAAATTTACAGTCTGCATATGCAGAAGGGGGGGAGAAAAACTTGTATCCCCAGTCAATATCTGCATCACACATCTTACATTTATCATAGTCTGAACACGGGTCATTAACTCTCATCCATCCATGCGGTCAAGTCTGTCTCTCTCTCATTCAAATGTTAGTAAGAGTTCACACAGGACGTAACGCGTATGATGCAACTGTCCTCATCTTGCAAACAAATGCATTCAATCACTACCACCTCTCCTGTCTGTAATACCAGAGAAGTATACCACATTCCACAGCACTAATATTTCCCATAAAAGGAACACACATTTAGCAATTATGCACACGTCCGACCAGTCACAGAACTGACATTTACACAAAGAACAGCAAAAACAGTAAGATTCACTTATCACATATTGACCCTCTCCTTCGTTCTGTAAGCTTTCCTACTGCCGTCTGCGATCCTAGCACCTATAGTGACCTTTCTTCTCAGCAGTATCTGATTTATGAGGAATGGACAACACGTACAGCAATGACACAATGTTGGGACCTTAAGACATACAAATTGTCACATAGATCACAGATTCTGCCTGAACTCGCCCCCTGGTTCCTCCTTGCGACAACTACATTAGTGGGCAATTTTAAGCACAGACCTACCTGGGATGGGGGTGCTAAACACAGACTGCAGAACAGATAATCAGGAGGAGGCTGTTTGCAGGCGCGATGAGGGGACTTGAATGTTTCTATGCAAAATTCAGAAAAGGCACTCGTCATTGCAGTTCAAAGAATTGGTATGCTGGGTAAAAACATACATAGATGGGAGTTCAGAGGCCAGCTCATTTCTGCTGCGGAGCTAAGATGACATCTGAGGGGGTAACTGAAGGTATTGTTACAACAGAAGCTAAAATGGCCGCAGGGCTATGGCTGGCACTGAAATGGCCACCGAAGGTGTGGCCTGACTGGGCGATGGTGACGGGAGGGTCCAGGAATACTACATACTAGACACGTATCAAGATATATCGACTGGTATTGGCCCCAATAACAACACGGTCATCTAGGGGCATGGCAAAGGGAGAAAAACATCATCCATGACACAGCCTGGGCGGTGCCCTCAGATGTTAAAGAAGGACTGCCTTTCTTTGTCTTCAACTTGAAACTGCAATTATCTTACTTCAACTTTACATTACTTATTGAATCTACATACTACGAACTGGGTATGCCTAGCTCAATGACACATTGGGAAGTATATCTCTAAGTGCCTGAGCCTTTTGCTCAGTGTCTATACCAACAGTTTCACATCAACTTCTTGACTTTCTTCACATACTCCTTCCCTCCTCTACATGACACCAAGTGGACAGGATCAAACAGACCACTGTCAGGTACCTTAATTTAAACATGTTCCGAAACTAAACTCTGAGCCGTCTCTCAACCGGGAGTCCGAAGCCGTATGCTCAATCACGTGATCGTACTTGTCACGTCCGATGCCGTCTGCTCAATCACTCCCTGAGAAGTATGCTCAATAAACTAAACCTCGAAGCCGTCTCTCAACCGGGATCTGATGTCCCTGAGAAGTATGCTCGATAAACTAAACCCTCGAAGCCGTCTCTCAACCAGGATCTGAAGTCCCTGAGAAGTATGCTCGATAAACTAAACCCTCGAAGCCATCTCTCAACCAGGATCTGAAGTCCCTGAGAAGTATGCTCGATAAACTAATTTATAACGTCCTAAAAGATTCTGTCCCCTGGTGTCATAGACCACCCAAGACCTGAGGTAAACTTCTTTACCGATGACAACTATGATGTCAAACATCAAACATCCGACTGACCTAGGAGTCTGTCAATCAACTGAGCCAAAACAGACCAACGGCAGACATCATATGATAAATATGACACTTACCGGGCTGTGTGTGAGGTTGATCAGTCCTCTGGTTTGGCACAGTGGATATATGTCCTCCCAGTCCGATGTCGTCGTCCGATGAGTGACACAAGAGTCAATCAGTAAATCCTGCCGACTACGCCAACTGTTAAGGACCGTTACACATGACCGGTCACATTAACCTTTCAAGCCTTGGGTTCCAAATTAGTTCATACCTGGATGCATCAGAGAGGCCAAAAACTATGATGTATAGTAATTAGCTCTCACAGATATGTCGAGATGAGCCGCGGCAAGTATATACAGCCCACTCTGCTTAAGGCGCGTACACTGAAAGTTTATTGACTGACTATAGTTCTAATACAGAAAATGAATACGTCATTAGTCACGGGGGTTAATCTCATTGGGTTAGAAAAAACAGTAGAATCATGCACTGTTTAGTGAGAATATATTTATGTTCTCAAGCTTCAGCGTTATCTCGTCCTCCCTGGTCCTCCCTTTGTTATTCAACTCGCTGTAGTACAGTCAGTTCCCTTGTCCAAGTTTTTCTGAAAGTGTGGGAAGACTTTTCCTGATAAGAACTGTTGTCCAGACTTGGTTCTCATGAAAAAGAACAGAGAGAGACACATCATTACACATTGTACCGAATCTACTGCTCTAAAGCTATTTCTGCTTGAATAATTGTTTCACTACACACAAGCTTATTTACATCTTATAATGCTCTATTTTGTATCTAGCGGCCATTTTGAGACAGATTCTTCCATTTTATGAGCCTGTACTTTCTCACTGACCCCATCTCTGTTTTTGATTGGGCTCATTATAAAAGGCTGACCTGCCACTGCACCAGTGCATGATTAATCTGCTCCACAGAACTGTTTGATCAAGTTCCACGTTCCCTGCGTCTTCTCTATTTCTATAAAGACCTCCTGATATGGACTTCTGGCTTCCTCTTTGACTATGCTACCCACATCAGCCATCTGTACTGAAAACCGAGACCTCCCGTTGCTGACTTCTGGATTTTCCATGACTGCTCTCTAGACCTGTGGCCATTACACCTGAGGCTCCAACCTTGTGCCTGAAACCGCTGCATTTTCAATACAGATGTAAACTTAAAATATATAATAAAATGGAGCATTGCTATCCTAAGACTCTGAGATTCTCAGATTGTTGTTCCAAAATGAGAGTTAGGCCAAGTAGTAAGAAATTAAGCTGCATGGTGTTCATTGAGCATATAAATGGAAAAGAACCAATGTATTTGTTGAAAATATGAGGATCGTTTTAATAGCTAATGATGTTCTGGTCAGTAATGTTTAGGGGTGAAAAGGTCTCTATGATAGGCGTTTGATGATATGCTGTCTAAAAGGGACTGCTAAAATGTGGCAGAAAACCTTTTGGACTAACAAGTTAACAAAAAAATTTAGAATTCAAATTGCCTCATGTCTTAAAATACCATCACAGAGCTGTTTGATTGGTCACAATTTTTTAAAAGTAGAAGGACCCCACTTCATATCCCATCGTTTGTTTTTGAGATATAGGAATTTATGTCACACCGACTGTTGTTTAATTGGATTTCCTGGGGTATAATAAATACACTCTATTAGTAAATACAGAATATGGAAAAGATCTAGAAAGGCAAGGACATTCACATTGCAACAACAACCAGACTGGTCAATGCAATTATCTTTCTCATAACTACCATGTTTAACCAAAAATAAGACAATGTCTTACATTAATTTTTGCCCCCAAAAAGGCACAGTGCCTTATTTTCAGGGGGCGGGCCTAATACTCACCTGGTCCGCGGTGTCCGGATGCCTCCCAATGGTCTTTGGCGGCGCTACAGTAAACTGTGTCCTCCTCATCTCACAGCTGAGCTTCTTCCTGGTGACGGGGCTTTGAATACCCTGCCTTCAGCAAAGCGAGTAATGTGATTGGCTCATCGAGCGCCAGCAGCCAATCAAACCCATTCAGTGATGACAGATAGCAGATGGGGAGGACTCAGCAGTTTGATGCAGCACCACGGACCAGGTGAGTATTGATTTGGGGGGGGCATGATAGCTAGGTCTTATTTTCGGGGGAAGCCTTATATTTCAAGTCTCCTCCGAAAACCAGGTAGGTCTTACTATCGGGGTAGGACCTATTTTCAGGGATACACAGTATGTATGGCTGTGAAAGTTAGACGCTCAGGAAAACACACAGAAGGAAAATTGATGCATTTGAAATATGGCGCTGGAGGCGAATGTTACGGAGACCTTTTGCATCCCCGGGGAATTCACATGGATGGGGAGCACAATATGGGGCTGAGATTCACAGCTGCATATCATGCTTGCGTGTGTGAAGTTAACCTAATGCAGGTGTGAAAGTGGCTTTACTTTCCCTTTCTTAAAGACTTTAACCCTTTCCAGTCCAATGTCGGGCCTGCCCCGACATCATAATTTCCCTCCACAGCTCCGATGTCGGGGTAGGCCCGACACTGCAGTGCAGGAGTGGATCTGCACCCGATCGTCAGACACATCGGGTGCAGATACACTCCTGCACTGGTCCTCATCGTTTTTAACCCTTTCTGCCTTCTCCTTTACACATTACATAGCGCTCAATTAGCGCTATGCAATGCATAGATTCCGGCCGGCGATCATGTGACCTCCGGTGTTACCTGACCCCCGGCGGTCACATGAACGCCGAGCTGGGAGCCTGCACTGTGGGAGGACCTGCTTACCTGACCGGCGTCTTGCGCATTCTCCTTCTGTCTCCCGGCCCGGCGATCATGTGACCGCCAGGTGCCACCTGACCCCAGCGGTCACATGATCGCCGAGCCGGGAGGCAGAAGGAGAATACAGAAGACGCCGGACAGGTAAACAGGTCCCTCCCTGCACCCTCCTGAACTCTGTCAGTTCAGGAGGGTGCAGAGAAAATGTATTTTTTCTCACCCATTCTCCCCAGCTCCAATTTATTTGGAGCTGGGGAGAATGGGTGAGAAAAAATAAATGGATTGGAAAGGGTTAAAACTTTTAATAAATCTCCCCTAAAAAGTTTGAAGTGTGATTTGCTTAAGCTGCTCAGTGTTACCTATTGCTTATCATGCCAGATGTGCCCATAACATCCTTTCACCTTACAGTTCATATAGGACACTGTGTGTTTGCCAGCCGGCACATGTGCAGAAGAGAATGCCGTGGATTGTTTTCAGTGAGAGAAACCAAGTAATCTTGTAGATATGATATCTTTTAATAGCTAACACAAATACATGATGTTATACTGAGCTTTCGGACCTACTCAGGGTCCTTCTTCAGGCTTAATAGAACAGATCTAAAGATGCATTTATGTACAAACATATACACATGGTCACATGGGAGGGTACAGACATAGTGAACTTAATTCGCACTTAGATAAATAACACAGACAGGATAAAAGGCATAGATTTTGTGATTAATAGCACCTAGATAAATACCAGGAAGAGATTAAGCATAACAGTAGATAATTAGTCAAGTGACAAGGACCATGAAAGTTTATATGTCAGTGTGTTACCTCCGCTCTGGATTTCCCATGTCTTATAATGGAATAATACCTTGGCAGCACAACCTATTGGATGGCAGCATTCCTTCAACTCAATGTACAGCTTTTAAACAAGTCTGTAAAGCAATGATTGTTAATAGGAAACCAATGCAGAAAACCATACACAGACAGCTGTTGCAGGGTGTTTGTCCCTCATCAGTGTGCATTATGATGGTGGCTTGGCTAGTGAGAGGCCTGTGATGTGGGTCGGAGGGGTAACGTCTCTCCTTAGGGAGAGCACCAAGAAGGTGAGTGAGGAGACTTCTAAAGCCATCCATGCTCCTCTGGGTAATATGCAAATAAGGAAGATGGAACAATACTTCTGCAGCACCAGCTATTGGATGGCAGCATTCATATTACGTCCTTCACACTCACGAACTGGCGAAACCCCGGAAGAACTCAGAAACAGTGAACATAACTAAGGAACAGACATAAGTAATGACTAACAAACGTTTAAAACACTCACCTGCATACATAGCCAGATGGTATAACTAGAGAATATACAAGGTATTAGTTCATATTTTGGCCAAGATACTTTAGCCTGCGAGCCCACTTCAAGGGTCCTTGTTGTCTCGTGGGTCCCTACTCTAACGAGACAACTTCCACATGAAACTGTTCACACCACATGTCCAGCTCATGCACAGACACTCACGAAAATGACACTGTTCTACTGAACACACTAAACAAACAGAGGAAAGTCCCACAACCTCTAGCAGAGGAGATGGTATATACGAGCAGCAGATCTGGGGGACTGGCTGATTGGAGAAATCCACACCCAGCCAGCTCTATCAACCCCCACCTGTGGGGCTTCGCTGCTGAAAAACCATGTAGAACAACAGATCCCAGCAGCACACACTAACAGTACCTTCCCATTAAAGATAGGCCTCCGGAGACACAGGCACCCAACACACAGGGGTCTGAGACCCAGGGAATTGGCTGGCTAGAGAAATCCACACCCAGCCGGCTCAATCAACCCTGACCTGTGGGGCTGTGCTGCTGGAAACCCATGTAAACCAACAGATTCCAGCAGCACACCCTAACAATTCCTTCAAATCAAGGCTTGACCCTTTATACAACTCTGTAGAGCAATGATTGGGAATTGAAAACCAAGCCAGAACCCATTTACAGACAGCTGTTTGGGAGGTTTTGCCCCTCAGTGTGCAGTAGTATCCTGGCTTGGCTAGTGAGAGGCCTGTGATGTGGGTTGGGAGGGGTAACAAGAAGGTGAGTGAGGAGAACTATAAGGCCATCCATGCGCCTCTGGGTAATATGCAAATAAGAAAGATAGAATAATACAGATAGTCCCCTACTTGTGAACATTCGATTTACGAATTTCGCAAGATGCGAGCAATCTGTTCTGCACAGTATGATGTAATGCTATGGCATTACATCATACTGTGCAGGGACCAGGCAGGCTTCTATCAAGCCTGATAGAAGCCTGCCCGGTCAGATCGCGGGACACTGTGCGGTTGCTAGACAGCCAGGGGCTTTCTGAAAGGCCCTAGGGCTGTCTATGTAGAGCACCTATCAAGCCTGATAGAAGCCTGTCCGGTCAGATCGCGGTTGCTAGGCAGCCGGGGACCTCCTGAAAGGCCCTAGGGCTGTCTATGCAGAGCGCCTATCAAGCCGTGGGCACTTGATGGGTACTCTGCATAGGCAGCCCTGGGGCCTTTCAGGAGGTCCCCGGCTGCCTAGCAACCGCACAGCATCTCATCGTGGGACGCTGTACGGGCCCCCTGAATGTCGGGTGCAGGCTGTTTCTTACAGCGGACACCCGGCGGCAGTAGTTCCGACGAGCCGCGCCACTCGTCAGAACTGTTAACACTTTAAATACCGCTGTCAGAGCGGTATTTAAAATGTTAACAGTTCCGACAAGCAGCGCGGCTCGTCGGAACTGCTGCCGCCGGGTGTCCGTTGTAAGAGCAGCCGGCACCCGACGTTGTATGGAGCGGGATCCACCCGCGATCCCACTCCATACAACCATTTGTTCGGACTTACAAACAAATCGACTTGCAAACAGGCTCCTGGAACAGAACCTGTTCGCAAGTAGGGGACTATCTGTACCACCAGTTGTACATATTCCACAGGGCCTACTACATTACCTTGTATCTGCACACAATAACGGTCAGTTAATTGAACTTTTGCACTAAATGCAGGAGATTCCCAAAGCCTTTAGATATTTTTGGATAAACATACATAGAAAAATGTTCCAATATATTCACATCGCAAATTTCTCTCCAGTCTCCCAGCACCAATATTCTGTGTGCCTTTCACTTCTTGTATCCCCCCATACATATTAATATATAGTGCATGGTGTCTGCAGCAGCCAGTTCCTGGCCACAGCAATGTGATCTCTATGGACTGGCTTACCTCCTCTCACATGGCTGGTATGTTTTTCTTGCAAGCTCATTAGAAAAAACCCGTCTTACTGGAAATCTCCATTTTTATCCTATTATTTAATGGTCATACTTATTCAATTGACAAGACATGTTTATTGTGCATGATCTTGCAGTACTGTTTTATGTAACTGCTTTTCTGTGTTTTAAGTGCTAATCTATATGTGCCTTTCTCTTACTATAAGATAGTTTAGTTGGTTATAAGAAACCCTGAACAAAGCCTGTATTCTACCATCTGACTTTTGACTTTCACTCTGCACATCATCAGTCAGTATATGACAATTTATAAAGCTGAAGCATTTCTGTACAAATGTGAAGGTCCACAGGAAATTCTTTCATGTCTCACAACAGCACTACCCACACATCTTTTTCCAGTCTCCAGTATATTACATCCATTTTCCATCTGCTGGTCTTCATTACTTTTTGGAATTCTGGCAAATTAATTTCCAACCACAAGATCTTGTTTACTTTTTAAACATTATTTTATCCAGAAGGTGGCAAGCTTAACAAAGAATTCCCTGTCGTGACCTGCTAAACAAAAGCCAGAGTCCAGGAGTTTAACCTCTGGCCAATATGAAGACTACCACTCTCTTTACTTATTCTCAAAACAAGATTGTGCATAAAAGCAGTAATGAGCAATATAATAGAGGGTGGCGGTAATTTGCATATAAGATGTAAAGTTAAAATATGAAATAGTTACTTTAAATTCTGTGGAGCCTGCTACGCTCCATTCTCCCTCCCACCCCCTACGACATGCGGTACTGTTGTTGGCAATGTTAATGATCTTTTTAAAATTTCATTGATACAAGTCAGAACATCTACCACAAATTTCCAGAATGTAAACACTCTACAGAGAAACCACTTGGATTTGTTACTGAAAATCTGACATAGTATTCTAAGCAAAGCTCAATTGAATTCTGAGTCCTACCGTGTTTCCCCGATAGTAAGACACCCCCGATTGTAAGACGTATCGGGGGTGTCAGGGGGTCGGCCAATGTAAGCCGTACCCCGAAAGTAAGACATACCGTATATACAGTGGAGAAAAAAAAAAATCATTACTCACCTCCCCTGGCGTTCTGTCGCGCTCCGGCAGGATGTCGCTCGCTCCGCGTCCCCGGCGCAGCATTGCTTTCTGAATGCGGGGCTTGAAATCCCCGCCTCCAGAAAGCTAATACACACGCCGTCAGCCAGTTACAGCCATTCAATGACAGCATTGAATGGCTGTGATTGGCTGAAGGCGCACGTGGCTTCAGCCAATCACACTATTCAATGACATCATTGAATGGCTGTGATTGGCTGAAGGCGCACGTGGCTTCAGCCAATCACACCCATTCAATGATGTCATTGAATAGTGTGATTGGCTGAAGCCACGTGCGCCTTCAGCCAATCACAGCCATTCAATGATGTCATTGAATGACTGTAACTGGCTGACGACGTGTGTATTAGCTTTCTGGAGGCGGGGATTTCAAGCCCCGCATTCAGAAAGCAATGCTGCGCCGGGGACGAGGAGCGAGCGACATCCTGCCGGAGCGCGACAGAACGCCGGGGAGGTGAGTAATGATTTTTTTTTATTATAAGACATACCCCGAAAGTAAGACATAGTGGGGCTTTTGGGGATAAAAAGAAAGTAAGACACTGTCTTACTTTCGGGGAAACACGGTAGATCTCCAATAATGTTACAGATATTATACTTCAAGGTTGCCTTCACACACTGTAAATACTGCAGACTTTCTGCAGCATTTACAGTACAAGCCATTGGGATGAGAGTTCAAAAATCTCATCCACATGGAGTCGAAAATTTCTGCACAGAATTCATAGAGTATCTGAAACATACCACAGATTCTAAATCCGTAGAGATGAGCGAGCATACTCACTAAGGCAAATTAATCGAGCGAGTATTGCCATTTTCGAGTACATGCCCGCTCATCTCAAAAGATTCGAGGGCCACCGGGGGGTGGCGTGGGAGAGCGGGGAGGAACGTGGGGGGGAGTTTTCTCTCTTCCCCCGTTCCCCCATGCTCACTCCAGCAACTCACTGCTCACCCCGCCAGCCGCCAAATCTTTTGAGACGAGCAGGCACGTACTCGAAAATGGCAATACTCGCTCGAGTAATTTGCCTTAGCGAGTACGCTCGCTCATCTCTATTGGCATGCCTAATTTGGCTGTGGATTTTGACTGCAGATTTCAACTGCGGAAGATCCGCAGCAAAATCCATGACAAGATCTGTTCCATTTAGGTGCGGATTTGGCCCCAGAAAATCTGCTGCATATTCGCTACTGAAAGTCAGCACCAGATACGGCCCATGTGAAGGCATACTTAAGCTTCATGGATTTAATGGGAACAGTGTCTACAATACCAACCCAGGCTGCTGTAAAGTGTACACTGCTGTCTGCTTCTGGCTCCGTATACAGTAACAGTAACTTGGCCGACCTAGAGCCAAGCCCTGCACTTACAAGCATGCACCTAAATGTTGTGGTATCAGAGTTGTAAAAGGGACATCAATAGACCTTCTGGAGCTCAAAGACAAAACATATAGTCAAGACTGTAATATCACATATAACCAAGACATCAGCATACAGAACAATATCAGGCAACAATTGCAATGGGCTAGACACAGTGCCTAAACCATATACTGTTCTCCCATAGTAACATTGTAACTGGGTAGTAGCTCCAAAATACAGGCTAAAAAATACAAAGACTAGGAAGAAAAAACACTACCATAAAATACATTATTTATATTCAAGAAGATAGACACAAAAACAAACAAGGGGATCACAACTAGTCATACATGCTGTAGGGCAAATACTATTGAAGACAGCTGTGAAACCCTCTAACTCCGAAGATGTCTTTTTGTTTATAATACTCACCCAGTTACCCTGTATGGGCTCATCTTAGTTTTGGCTCCTATGTCAATTTTGTCAAATGGGTGGCCCCAACTGCTGTTAATCAAGTCTGATGTCACCCATTGACAGTAAGCAGAGCGATCAGCCACTAAAATAAAATAAGACCACTAGAAGATACATGTAAGAATAGCCTGCACAGAGGTACAGAGGTGAGCATGAACAAAAGAAAGACATTGTCAGATTCAGGGGGCTGTGCCTACAAAGCTATACAGCCGGCTGCGTTGATATGGGGACAAAGCAGATCGTCTTTAAGGGCTATTGTCAGATAACCGGCACAAATGCCACAGCAATAACCGTCCATAGACATGCTGTGTTAAAAGATTCTCCCCTGCCCACGAGCGAAAATTAACTGCTCGCAGGGGAGAATCACAGAATGTTCTATCCTGTGCCAAAAATTGCACGAATGACTTCCATTGTAGTCAATGGAAACAGTCCATCCCTTGATATTCTGCACAGTGGGCACTGTGGAGTAATTTTTTAACCATTAGGAGACATACAAATTTAACATTATTTATAGAGATGAGCGAGCACCAAAATGTTCGGGTGCTCGTTACTCGAGACGAACTTTTCGCGATGCTCGAGGGTTCGTTTCGAATAACGAACCCCATTGAAGTCAATGGGCGACCCGAGCATTTTTGTATATCGCCGATGCTCGCTAAGGTTTTCGTTTGTGAAAATCTGGGCAATTCAAGAAAGTGATGGGAACGACACAGCAACAGACAGGGCAGGCGAGGGGCTACATGTTGGGCTGCATCTCAAGTTCCCAGGTCCCACTATTAAGCCACAATAGCGGCAAGAGTGGGCCCCTCCCAACAACTTTTACTTCTGAAAAGCCCTCATTAGCAATGCATACCTTAGCTAAGCACCACACTACGTCAAACAAAGCACAATCACTGCCTGCATGACACTCCACTGCCACTTCTCCTGGGTAACATGCTGCCCAACCCCCCCCCCACCCCCACGACCCAGTGTCCACAGCGCACACCAAACTGTCCCTGCCCAGCCTTCAGCTGCCCTCATGCCACGCCACCCTCATGTCTATTTATAAGTGCGTCTGCCAGAGGAACCGCAGGCACACACTGCAGAGGGTTGGCACGGCTAGGCAGCGACCCTCTTTAAAAGGGGCGGGGCGATAGTCCACAATGCTATACAGAAGCAATGAGAAATCCAATCCTGTGCCACCTCCATCTGGAGCTGCACACGTGGGCATAGCAATGGGGAACTTATGTGCCACACACTATTCATTCTGTCAAGGTGTCTGCATGCCCCAGTCAGACCGCGGTTTTTTATAAATAGTCACAGGCAGGTACAACTCCGCCATGGGAATTCCGTGTGCACCCACAGCATGGGTGGCTCCCTGGAACCCACCAGCTGTACATAAATGTATCCCATTGCAGTGCCCTGGACAGCAGAGCTAACGTCAGATTAAAAGCAGGTGGGCTTCAGCCCACACTGCATGCCCCAGTCAGACTGGGGTTCTTTAGAAGTGGACACATGCAGTTACAACTCCCTGTGGACCCACAGCATGGGTGGGTGCCAGGAAGCCACCGGCGGTACATAAATATATCCCATTGCATTGCCCATCACAGCTGAGGTAATGTCATGTTTAATGCAGGTGGGCTTCGGCCCACACTGCATGCCCCAGTCAGACTGGGGTTCTTTAGAAGTGGACACATGCAGTTACAACTCCCTGTGGACCCACAGCATGGGTGGCTCCCTGGAACCCACCGGCGGTACATAAATATATCCCATTGCATTGCCCATCACAGCTGAGGTAATGTCATGTTTAATGCAGGTGAGCTTCGGCCCACACTGCATGCCCCAATCAGACTGGGGTTCTTTAGAAGTGGACACATGCAGTTACAACTCCCTGTGGACCCACAGCATGGGTGGCTCCCTGGAACCCACCGGCGGTACATAAATATATCCCATTGCATTGCCCATCACAGCTGAGGTAATGTCGTGTTTAATGCAGGTGGGCTTCGGCCCACACTGCATGCCCCAGTCAGACTGGGGTTCTTTAGAAGTGGCCACATGCAGTTACAACTCCCTGTGGACCCACAGCATGGGTGGCTCCCTGGAACCCACCGGCGGTACATAAATATATCCCATTGCAGTGCCCAACACAGCTGATGTAACGTCAGCTGTATTGCAGGTGGGCTAAAAATTAATTGGATTACACTGTAGGCGAGGGCCCCCAAAAATTGGTGTACCAACAGTACTAATGTACCTGAGAAAAATTGCCCATGCCCAACCAAGAGGGCAGGTGAAACCCATTAATCGCTTTGGTTAATGTGGCTTAATTGGTAACTAGGCCTGGAGGCAGCCCAGTAAAAATAAAAATTCAGTTGAGGTGAAAGTTTCAACGCTTTAATGAACATTGAAACGTATAAAAGTTGTTTAGAAAAATTATATGACTGAGCCTTGTGGGCCTAAGAAAAATTGCCCGTTCGGCGTGATTATGTGAGGTTTCAGGAGGAGGAGCAGGAGGAGGAGGAGGAATATTATACACAGGTTGATGAAGCAAAAAGGTCCCCGTTTTGGATGGTGATAGAGAACGATGCTTCCATCCGCGGGTGCAGCCTACGTATTGTTTAGGTATCGCTGCTGTCCGCTGGTGGAGAAGAGAAGTCTGGGGAAATCCAAGCTTTGTTCATCTTGATGAGTGTAAGCCTGTCGGCACTGTCAGTTGGTGGGTACGCTTATCCGTGATGATTCCCCCAGCCACACTAAACACACTCTCTGACAAGACGCTAGCCGCAGGACAAGCAAGCACCTCCAGGGCATACAGCGCGAGTTCAGGCCACGTGTCCAGCTTCGACACCCAGTAGTTGTAGGGGGCAGAGGCGTCACCGAGGACGGTCGTGCGATCGGCTACGTACTCCCTCACCATCCTTTTACAGTGCTCCCGCCAACTCAGCCTTGACTGGGGACCGGAGACACAGTCTTGCTGGGGAGCCAGAAAGCTGGCAAAGGCCTTGGATAATGGGCCCCTGCCTGCGCTGTACATGCTGCCTGATCTCTGAGCCTCCCCTGCTACCTGGGCCGCAGAAATGCGCCTTCGGCCACTAGCGCTGTCGGATGGGAAGTTTACCATCAGTTTGTCCACCAGCGCCCTGTGGTATAGCATCATTCTCGAACCCCTTTCCTCTTCAGGAATGAGAGTGGAAAGGCTCTCCTTATACCGTGGGTCGAGCAGTGTGTACACCCAGTAATCCGTAGTGGCCAGAATGCGTGTAACGCGAGGGTCAAGAGAAAGGCATCCTAACATGAAGTCAGCCATGTGTGCCAGGGTACCTGCACGCAACACATGACTGTCCTCACTCGGAAGATCACTTTCAGGATCCTCCTCCTCCTCCTCCTCTGGCCATACACGCTGAAAGGATGACAGGCAAGCAGCATGTGTACCCTCAGCAGTGGGCCAAGCTGTCTCTTCCCCCTCCTCCTCATGCTCCTCCCCCTCCTCCTCCTCTGGCCATACACGCTGAAAGGATGACAGGCAAGCAGCATCTGTACCCTCAGCAGTGGGCCAAGCTGTCTCTTCCCCCTCCTCCTCATGCTCCTCCCCCTCCTCCTCCTCCTCAACGCGCTGAGATATAGACATGAGGGTGCTCAGACTATCCAGCGACATACTGTCTTCCCCCGCCTCCGTTTCCGAGTGCAAAGCGTCTGCCTTTATGCTTTGCAGGGAACTTCTCAAGAGGCATAGCAGAGGAATGGTGACGCTAATGATTGCAGCATCCCCGCTCAGCATCTGGGTAGACTCCTCAAAGTTTCCAAGGACCTGGCAGATGGCTGCCAACCAGGCCCACTCTTCTGTAAATAATTGAGGAGACTGACTCCCACTACGCCGCCCATGTTGGAGTTGGTATTCCGCAATAGCTCTACGCTGCTCATAGAGCCTGGCCAACATGTGGAGCGTAGAGTTCCACTGTGTGGGCACGTCGCACAGCAATCGGTGCACTGGCAGATTAAACCGATGTTGCAGGGTCCGCAGGGTGGCAGCGTCCGTCTTGGAGTTGCGGAAATGTGCGGTGACCCGGCGCACCTTTCCGAGCAGGTATAACAAGTGTGGGTAGCTTTTCAGAAAGCGCTGAACCACCAAATTAAAGACATGGGCCAGGCATGGCACGTGCGTGAGGCTGCCGAGCTGCAGAGCCGCCACCAGGTTACGGCCGTTGCCACACACGACCATGCCCGGTGGAGGCTCAGCGGCGCAAGCCAGCGGTCGGTCTGCTCTGTCAGACCCTGCAGCAGTTCGTGGGCCGTCTGACTCTTCTCTCCTAAGCTGAGTAGTTTCAGCACGGCCTGCTGACGCTTGCCCACCGCTGTGCTGCAATACCGCGCGACACCGACTGCTGGCAACGTGCTGCTGCTGACACATATTGATTGCGAGACAGAGGTTGCGTAGGAGGAGGAGGGTGGTTTAGTGGAGGAAGCATACACCGCCGCAGATACCACCACCGAGCTGTGGCCCGCAATTCTGGGGGTGGGTAGGACGTGAGCGGTCCCAGGCTCTGACTCTGTCCCAGCCTCCACTAAATTCACCCAATGTGCCGTCAGGGAGATATAGTGGCCCTGCCCGCCTGTGCTTGTCAACGTGTCTGTTGTTAAGTGGACCTTGGCAGTAACCGCATTGGTGAGGGCGCATACAATGTTGCGGGAGACGTGGTCGTGCAGGCCTGGGATGGCACATCGGGAAAAGTAGTGGCGACTACTTCATGCTTTTGAAAGCCTCCGTTTCCACAAGCCTATACGGCAGCATCTCCAGGCTGATCAATTTAGCAATGTGCACGTTTAACGCTTGAGCGTGCGGGTGCGTGGCGGCGTACTTGCGCTCGCGCTCAAACAGTGGCGCTAGCGACGTCTGGACGCTGCGCTGAGAGACATTGCTGGATGGGGCCGAGGACAGCGGAGGTGAGGGTGTGGGTGCAGGCCAGGAGACGGTAGTGCCTGTGTCCTCAGAGGGGGGTTGGATCTCAGTGGCAGGTTGGGGCACAGGGGGAGAGGCAGTGGTGCAAACCGGAGGCGGTGAACGGCCTTCGTCCCACCTTGTGGGGTGCTTGGCCATCATATGCCTGCGCATGCTGGTGGTGGTGCCTCCCCAGCTGATCTTGGCGCGACAAAGGTTGCACACCACTGTTCGTTGGTCGTCAGGCATCTCTGTGAAAAACTGCCACACCGTAGAGCACCTTGACCCGTGCAGGGTGGCATGGCACGAGGGGGCGCTTTGGGAAACAGTTGGTGGATTATTCGGTCTGGCCCTGCCTCTACCCCCTGGCCACCGCACTGGCTCGGCCTGTGCCCACACCCAGACTTGGGCCTCCGCGTCCTCGCCCGCGTCCACGTCCCCTAGGCCTACCCCTACCCCTCAGCATGCTGTATTACCAGTAGTGCAGAAACAGAACGCTGTAATTAAATGTGCCGCTTATTGGCCTGTGGTTGGAGGCTGACTTCGCTTACGGAACGCCAGGAAATAATTTTGCGCAAGCCTGCTGTAACACTTAGCTGGCTGCGTATGAATTTGGAGAACTACTACACCCAGCACAGACCCAGAACACTGAGGACAGTCAGAGGCAGCCCAAATAGATTTTTTTCCCCAAATTTTTTTGCAAAGGCCCACTGCCTATATTCAATCAATAATCAATATGTCTTCTGTCCCTGCCTAAGCGCTTCTGGCCCTGGAGTATGTCATAGAAATGCAGAGTGTTGCACTGTGAACTGCAATACAGCGGTGATTTCACAGCCCAGACAGAGCCAGGAAATAATTTTGCGCAAGCCTGCTGTAACACTTAGCTGGCTGCGTATGAATTTGGAGAACTACTACACCCAGCACAGACCCAGAACACTGAGGACAGTCAGAGGCAGCCCAAATAGATTTTTTTCCCCAAAATTTTTTGCAAAGGCCCACTGCCTATATTCATTCAATATGTCTTCTGTCCCTGCCTAAGCGCTTCTGGACCTGGAGTATTACTGCAGGACGCAATGCTCTGCACGGCCGATATACCAAAAAAAAAAAGTGCAACACTGCAAAAAGCAGCCTCCACAGTACTACACACGGTTAGATGTGGCCCTAAGAAGGACCGTTAGGGTTCTTGAAGCCTAAAATACTCCTAACACTCTCCCTATAGCAGCTCCACCAAGATACCACTTTCCCTCCTCTATGTCAGAACGCATCTGTGGCGAGCCGTGGGAGGGGCCGATTTTTATACTCGGGTGACACCTGATCTCGCCAGCCACTCACTGCAGGGGGGTGGTATAGGGCTTGAACGTCGCAGGGGGAAGTTGTAATGCGTTCCCTGTCTTTCAATTGGCCAGAAAAGCGCGCTAACGTCTTAGAGATGAAAGTGAAAGTAACCCGAACATCGCGTGGTACTCGTTACGAGTAACGAGCATCTCGAACACGCTAATACTCGAACGAGTATCAAGCTCGGACGAGTACGTTCGCTCATCTCTAATTATTTATCAACATTTTGAGGAACACTTTGTTTTCCTGCACCAAGCCAAGATTGCAAAAGCTCATAGGTGTCATTTTAAAAAGTACACCCCTCAATATAGTATTTTGACCCCATCCTTTTTTTGCAGGAGTTAATGCAATTTAGAGGAGAAAAAAATTCATATTTTTGCAAATACGTTTTTTTAAAGACATAATTTTTTTCCATAGTACATATGAAAATAAGGGATTACACCCCAAAATGAATACCCCAGTTTGTCCTGTGTTCAGAAACATACCTGATGTGGCCCTAATCTTATGTCCGCATGCACTACGGGGCCAAAACCAAAAGGAGCAGCCAGTGGCTTTCAGAATAGAAATTTTGCTAGAAGAAGATTTAGACCCCATTGTCCACTTGTAGAGCCCTTGAGTGGCCAAAACAATAGAGAACCGCCACAAATGACCTCATTTTGAAAACTAGACTCCTTAATGAATTCATTTAGGGGTGTACTGTGTATTTTGACCGGATAGTTTTTGAATTTTTCTAAGCAAAGCAGAAGGAAAAAAATTATGATTTTCATTTTTTTGACAATTGTGTCATTTTAAAAACTGTTTTTTTTTGTACAGCACACATATGAATGAAGACTTGCACCACAAAATGGATACCCCCATTTGTTCTGTGTTCAGAAACATACCCGTTGTGGCCTTAATATAATGGCTGTATGCACAATTGGCCCAAAATGAAAGGAGCATCCAGTAGCTTTCAGAACAGACATTTTGCTTGGAGGTGTTTTAGATCCCATTGCCCACTTGTAGAGCCCTTGAGCGGCCAAAATGATGAACCCACAGAAATGACCCCATTTTGACTGGACTAGATGACTAGACCCTTTAATGAATTAATAAAAAATATGCTTATCAAATTGAAAGAGGGGGGATCTCTAAAGAAGAATATAATGCTGTCTGCAGAAACTCTAGGGCAAGTGTCAGAAAAGCTAAAGCTAATAATGAATTGAAGCTTGCAACAGACACCAAAAGCAGTAAAAAAAAGATTTGGGGGCATGTCAAAAGCAAAAGAAAAGTCAAAGATGCTATTGGATGCTTATAAGATGAAAATGGTGAATTGTTTAAGAATGATGTTGAGGAGACAAAACCTTTAAATTTCTATTTTGTATCTGTTTTCTCTCAGAAAGTAGGTGGAACAACAACTGATCTTCCCTGTGCTATTGGGGATAATAAAAGAATGCAGGCTATCTATAAGCAGAGAGATGGTGAGAGAACACATAGCTAGCTTAAATGAATTCAAGCCTCAAGGTCCAGATGCATTATATCCTATGATACTAAATGAAGCAGTGGAGGTAATTGCTGAACCACTTGCCATAATCTTTGAAAATTCCTGGAGAACAGGAGAAGTCCCAGTAGATTGGAAAAGGGCAAATGTTGTCCCTATCTTTAAAAAAGGGAAGAAGGTGGATCCTGAAAACTACAGGCCTGTGAGCCTGACTTCTATACCGGGAAAGATCTTTAAACAAATTATTAAACAGCACGTATGCAAGTCCCTGGATAAAAATGCAGTAATTAATCAGAGCCAGCATGGGTTTGTAACAAACAAGTCATGCCAGACAAAACTAATTTCCTTCTATGACAGAATCACCGACTGGGTTGATCAGGGAAATGCATAGAATATAGTATATCTTGACTTTAGTAAAGCATTTGACAAAGTATCTCATACCATACTTAATAAGAAATGACCAAATATAGGATTGACAAGGCAACTGTTAGGTGAATTCACAACTGGCTGAGTGATCATACTCAAAGAGTGGTCATAAATGGCTGCACATCCAAGTGGAAGAATGTATCAAGTGGGGTACCACAAGGCTCTGTTTTAGGCCTTAGTCAGACGGGCGTTTTTTTGCGCGATTTGCGCATGCGCATGCATCCGGCGATTTTTTAAAACCATTGCTTTGCAATGGTATCGGACACATGAGCACTTTTTATGCGCTCGTCCGATAAATTATAGAACAGAAATCGCAGATCGCACCTATCTGCGATCTGCGATTCCTGTTCTCTTCTCTATATGCGCTCAATGGGGCCGGCGGCAGCAGCGCCGACCCCATTGAGAACATATAGAAGACAAATCATTTTTCTCTGCCACAGCTGTAACAGCTGTGGCAGAGAAGAACGATGTTTGCCCATTGAATTCAATGGAGCCGGCAATACAGCGGCTCCATTGAAAGCAATGGGCTGCCTGCGTGCGCGGGATGAATTGTCGGGAAGGGCTTAAATATATAAGCCCTTCCCTGCAATTCATCCAGAAAAGTGTTAAAATAAAAAAAATATACATACTCACCTGCTCCCGGCAGCCGGAGTTCCGCACGGCCGGCCTGCAGTGGGTGTGAAGGGGTGTGAGTCAGACCTGCCCCCTGATTGGCTCAGCGCTGAGCCAATCAGGGGGCAGGTCTGACTCACACCCCCTTCACACCCACGCTGAGCCAATCAGGGGGCAGATCTGACTCACACCCCCTTCACACCCACTGCAGGCCGGCAGCGGGGAACTCCGACTGCCGGGAGCAGGTGAGTATGTATATTTTTTTTTATTTTAACACTTTTCTGGATGAATTGCAGGGAAGGGCTTATATATTTAAGCCCTTCCCGACAATTCATCCCACACTCACCCGCAGCGCATTGCTTTCAATGGAGCCACTGTATTGCCGGCTCCATTGAATGCAATGCGCTGGACAGCTCCGGCCCGTTTCTAATGAGATGCGGCTAGGAGCAGGTTTTCGGGCGATTTTCGGGCACCGGTCACGCGATTTGCGGATGCGCATCCGTCATGCGATCCGCAAATCGCGCGAAAAAAAACGCCCATCTGACTAAGGCCTTAGGCCCAGTGTTATTCAACATTTTTATAAATGATTTGGAGGAGAGAAGTGAGGAGAAACTGATCAAATATGCAGACAACACAAAGCTAGGAGGGATAGCTAACACTAGGGAAGAGAGAGAGAGTATTCAAAAAGATCTGGAAAAGCTTGAACAGTGGTCGGCAACTAACAGAATGGTATTTAACAAGGAGAAATTCAAAGTTCCACATCTGGGCAAGAAAAATGAAAAAAGCACATACAGAATTGAGCTAAGCAGCAGCACATTTGAAAAAGACTTGGGTATACTAATAGATCATAGACTGAAACATGAGTCAACAATGTGATGCAGCAGCCAAAAAGGCAAACACAATTCTGGGATGTATTAAGATAAGCATAGAGTCTACTTCACGTGAGGTAATTATCCCCCTCTATTCTTCCTTAGTCAGACCTCATCTGGAATACTGTGTCCAGTTCTGGGCACCCCACTTTAAAAAAGACATCAACAAACTGGAGCAAGTTCAGAGAAGAGTTACCAAGTGGGTGAGCGGTCTGCAAATCATGTCCTATGAGGAGCGGTTAAAGGATCTGGGAAAGTTTAGCTTGCAAAAAAAGAAGGCTGAGAGGAGATTTAATAGCTGTCTACAAATATTTGAACGGCTGTCACAGTGCAGAGGGCTCAGCCATATTCGCATCTGCACAAGGAAAGATCAGAAGCAATGGGATGAAACTGAAAGAGAGGAGACACAGATTAGATAATAGAAAAAAACTTTGACAGTGAGGGTGATCAATGAGTGGAACAGGTTGCCATGGGAGGTGGTGAGTTCCTCTTCAATGGAAGTGTTCAAACAAAGGCTAGACAGATATCTGTCAGTGATGATTTGGTGAATCCTGCACTGAGCAGGGGGTTGGACCCGATGACTCTGGAGGTCCCTTCCAACTCTACCTTTCTATGATTTTATGATTCTATGATCCAGGGGTGTACTGCATATTTTGACCCTACAGTTTTTGAATGATCTAAGCAAAGCAGAATGAAAAAAATTATGTTTTTTTTATTTGGCAATTATGTCATTTTAAAAACATTTTTTTTAAAACAGCATATATGTGAATGAAGACTTTAACCCCAAAATAGATACCCCTGTTTGTCGTAGGTTCAGAAACATACCCATGGTGGCCCTAATCTTATGTCCGTATGCACAACGGGGCTCAAACAGAAAGGAGCATTACGCTTCAACTGGTTTTCAACTTTTACGTGATCGCCATTATCCAACGACGCACCCGTCGGTCACTGCTCCAGACTCTCGGCTACCTTTAGTATCCAGGAGCAGGGAAATTTTAAATTTGTTGGGCCCTCCCCAGCTTCTGCGCTTATGTCCGCCATTTAGCCGACGGGCGCATGCACCTAAGTTGGGTAAAGGTCCGCAGATAAAGATCCCATGAGGGGACATTGCAGGAGGCCTTAGGTAGGTAACTTCATCTCTCCTCACTGATCCGATCCATGACGAAAGGTGAAATTTTAGCATTTTTTTTACTTTTATGTAATCGCCGTTATCCATTGGTTATACGTTTTGTAGCCAGGAGCAGGGAGATTTTAAATTACCCTGGCAATCTGCGGCTTTTGCACATGCGTCTGCCATTTTGGGACCTAATTTCATCATATCCGTGAGGGGAGATGAAACTTTTTAAACTTTTTTTTTTACACTTTTTTTTTTTACTTTAAATGATTGCTGTTATCCATTGCATAACAGCGATCACGTGACTGGGAACCATATACAGCGGACCCTGCGATATCTCTCTGCTCCCGGCTAGCCGGGAGCTGAGGAATTTTAAATTTCACAGGGGGCGAGCGCTTCTTAGCATGCACATAACGTATGATGTCAGACACGCATGCACAGAGATCGATGTCAGGCCCTGGCAGACCAGAACATTGCAAGACATCGTGGAGGACGGGGTTGAGTATTTTTACCTAAGCTGAAACTTTAACTTTTTTGAACTTTTCCGTGATTGCCGCTATCCATTGGATAGCGGCAATCATGGGATCGGTTAATGCGGTTTCCAGTGATATCTGCTGCATCCTGGCTATGTTCAGTAGCCGGGAGCCAGGAGATTTCAAATCCCAGGCATTAATCTGGTCTTCTATCGCCATTTTTCTTTAGGCACAGATGCGCAGAAGATGGGCGAAGGTCCTATTCGGACAAGATTGTCACGGGAAATACGGAGAATGGGCGTAAGTAGTTTCAGCTGTCCTCAGGGACCTGATCTGTGAGGAGAGCTGAAACTCTACCTTTTTTTCGCTTTTTGTTTACTTTTATGTGATCGACGCTATCCAAAGGATAGCATGACCAAGGGTCAGATTTCCCGGCCCTCATGACAGCTCCAGGTTGTCAGCTACCTGCGGCAGCCGGCAGCCAGCAGCATGGAGCTATCACATCCACAGCCCATGTGGCTTTAATCCTCAGAGCAAGCATATTTTTTATGTCCCTGAGGATTAAAGCCCACTTAGCTAGGACATAAAAAGACAATGGGGCCGTCACTAAGGGGTTAATGCATATTTACGCATGCCCATTGATTTCATTGGGCTATTTTGGTGCAATTCAATAGTCAATGAAGTATGGTCAGCAGCACTCACCACACCCGATATAATCGGTAAGAGTATTGGGAATTTATAAAGTTGGTGCAAGCCTCCGGGAACCGGATCCCAAGTTTCAAACGTAATCCCAATAGTAACCTGTGAAGGCAGCACTTCATACAGCGGAATAATGTAGTCAGCAGACCTTTATTTCAGCCCATAGCACGAGCCCAGCAGCGACGTTTCGACCGTGAGGGTCTTTGTCAAGCTGGTTCCAATACAGACAGACATAACTTAAATACAATGTAGACACCGCCCACCACCAACAATAGCCAATCACAAAACAATGGTGGGCGGTGTCTACATTGTATTTAAGTCATGTCTGTCTGTATTGGAACCAGCTTGACAAAAACCCTCAGGGTCAAAACGCGGCTGCTGGGCTCCTGCTAATGGCTGAAATAAAGGTCTGCTGACTACATTATTCCACTGTATGGAGTGCTGCCTTCACAGGTTACTATTGGGCTATTTTGGTGCGTTATATGCACCAAGATAGGACATGCTGGATTTCAGTTGCCTTTATGTTTGTGTGAAGGAGCCCATAAGATATCTGCACAAGGGACGAACTTTCCATGGAATTTCTGTAGCAAAATCCATGGGTGTCTCCTGGACCAACAGCGGGTCTACCGATCCAAAATCAGAGTGTCATAGGAATCAGTGATGCTGTTAGTTCAGGTTAGTGGACCCACAGTTGGGTCATAACACTTTTCAATACTATGGGCCTATAAATGCACCGTAATTTCCATTCAGATGTTGCCGTTAGTCAGATTTGAACCTTCAACTTCAAGCAGTGCAAAGCAGCAGTGCTAACAACTGAACCACTATGCTTGTTTATTCTGCTCTGGATAAGAAGTGCAGAAAAACAAGAATATATGTACATAAAACATAAAAAACTCATCCAGATGTTGCACTTTGTCAGATTTGAGCCTACAACTCTAGTACTGCAAAGCCATGGTGCAAACAAATAAGCCACCACAATTACCGATGCTACTCTGGACGAGAAGAACAACAAAATGAATAAACACAATGAGAATCTAAAAAATTTATTTAGATGCTGGTCCCATTTGAACCTACAATTCCAGCACTGCTCACAAGTGAGCCACCACATTTGTCTATTCCGCTATGAATGAGAAGAACAAGAGAACATAAAATACTCTTCTAGATGTTGCCCTTGGTGAGATTTGAACCTACAGTTTCAGCACTGCCAAAGCAGCAGTGCAAACAACTGAGCCACCACACTTCTTTCTTCTCTGGAGGAGTAGAAAATAGAGAAGAATAAGACTAATAAACACAAAGCAAACATACAAACTCCATGCAAACATTGTCCATAATCAGTCGTGAACTTATAACTCCAGAACTACAAGGCGGTAGTGCTAGTCTCTTAGCCACCAAGCTTCTTCTTTCTTCCTGACCTTGCCCCGGATGAGAAGAGGGAAAAAGAAGGAGAAGGAAAATATCTTATTTTCCTTCATTATCTTCTTCCTTCTCTCCTTTTCCTTTTACTGCTGAAGTTGTTGGTTCCATACTGACCAAAGGCAACATCTGGATGAGTTTTTAATGTTCTCATTGTTCTTGATCAGAGCAGAAAAGCTAAGTGTGGTGGCTCGGTTGTTAGCACTGCTGCTTTCAGTGCAGAAGTTGTAGGTTCAAATTAGACCAAGAGAAACATTAGGATAGAATTTGTCAAAGTCAATGAGACACAATCCTCTCACCCATAAATCCTGGATATGAAAAACCAATATTTCAGCACCTCATATGCAAACAGAAAGTCATTACATGGAATAGTGAGTGTCAACTCACCTGGTGCACAGTGGACTCCTCTGGATAGAGAAGCCACTGGCACCCGAAGTCCACGATAGCCTCAAACAAATCCTGGTCCACGATCCAAACACTAGGAGAGACGTCCCGGGGTTGCAGCCCTCGTGGGGCTGTATGAATCCAAAGGAGATCAAATAGCAAAAAATACCCCCGCGCTCCAGAACCAAGGAAGCAATGATATTCTAATACTGTACTTTATTGCAACGCGTTTCGGCGGGACATAGCCGCCTTTCTCAAGCAATACATCTATTCACAAATTATAAACACAATAAAATTATTCCTACTTACAAACACATGTTCTCGGTGGACGCCGTGTCTCGTATAGCGTCACGTGAGGACCTCGTGATACCAAGATGGCGCCGAGACACGGCGTCCACCGAGAACATGTGTTTGTAAGTAGGAATAATTTTATTGTGTTTATAAAGACGTGAATTTGTGAATAGATGTATTGCTTGAGAAAGGCGGCTATGTACCACCGAAACGCGTTGCAATAAAGTACAGTATTAGAATATCATTGCTTCCTTGGTTCTGGAGCACGGGGGTATTTTTTGCTATTTGATCTCCTTTGGATAAATCCTGGATAGAGAGCGGACCTGAACAGCCGCAGCTACCACAGGAAAGGGGCTCCACAGTCAGCAATGGACACCAGTATTCTCCTCCCAGATCAATATGGAGAAAGAAGGGGTAAACAACTGCCATTTTATGGACTTCCAAAGACTTTGTAGTTTTAGGTCCTGAAGGCAGCTTCACATGGCAAAATGCGCAAATCCGCTCGCCACTATAGAGCATAGTTGCGCATGAACAGGATTTTTTTGCCTTCTTGAGCCATTCAAACTCTGCACCATAGCGCAGGAGTTCGCAAAACCCTGTGGACAGATAGGTCCTGCTCTATCTTTTCCGCGTGTACTATTAACTACATGCAAGAAAGATAGGCCAAGTCCTATCTTTTGTCGTCCATACTAATAACGGACGAGAATATCGCTAGTGAAAATGAAACAATTGAAATCAATGGTTTGGTTTTGTCTCGTTATGATTACCACAGCCGCATAACGGGACATAACGAAGCAAAACCATTGATTTTCATTAAAAACGTCCATGTGTTTGAGCCCTAAAAATAAAGTAGACCTTCACAAAAGAAAATATACCAGTTTTTCATAATTTTTTTTGTCTTTTTGGTTTTAAGCCGAAGTCTGACCATACTAGTTTTCTATTCACAGCAACAAACACAGGGAAAGAACATAGTAGTTTTTCAATTTCACAAATACCACTGCGGGAAGAAAACAGAGGATTTTGGGTAGATTTGTCTACTTTTAATTAACATACTGGAAAATGTTATTGGTTTAATTTTATATCTGATTCAACAGACTACAAGATGTAACTGAAAATCATAGCCCAAGTGAAAATAAAATATTAACCCCTTAAGGACACAGCTTTTTTTTTCCCTTTTCGGATTTTCATTCCTACTTTAATAAAATCGAAACTCTTTTAGTTACCCATCGACATGAATGCCCGAGAGCTTGTTTTTTGCAGGAAGAGTTGTATTTTTCCTGTAGTTTCTATTGGTACCATTTTGCAGTACATACGACTTTTTCATCACTTTTTATTATGATCTGAATGCTGCTGCAATTTGATAACACCGTAGTATTACTGTCCGTGGTCCATACATTTCAGCAGGTCTTGCAAGTTCCTCAAATTTGGAGGCTGCCTGTATCACAGATTAGAACTGAAATTTCAAAACCAAAAAATATAAATATAGACTGACTACATATTTCAAGAACACCGATCACGCGGGTCGTATTCTAGGTTTTTGACATGTCTCTATGGCAGGCGTAAATTTCCTTGAAACTGCTGATTGTCACTTTTCTTAGTACATTTAATATGTTAACTCATACGCTTCGCCATTGTGGGTGCGAGATACAGCATTTTTCCTGGAGGCCCACATATGTTTCCAGCACCACTTTTACCCTTCGCAGTATATACCCTCCAGAACTGGTCACGAGTGCTTCAAGTCATCCACTGCAACAGAACAAAAAAATCAGACATAGATTTTTTTTGATGCTGCTTCCTATTTTCGACTCTAAAAAAAAAATTCATATGTTGGCTCATAACATAGCAGCGATACGGTGTACAATGGGCCTTTTCTCTTTTGATTGCAGACAATACAAAATATATTAAAAAATCTGTGTAAAAAATAGTTAAATATTTAAAAAAAACTTCTGCAGGGTTGTACAACACTGAGAGGTTTCTGTTTGTTTGGGTTCTTTGAAGATAGATACATATGCATAGTTCAATATGTAATCAGGTAAACACAAAATAAAAGTATACTTAATGTAACCACCCCCTTATTTCCAAATCTAATAAGACAAAAAAAATAGTTTCCATCTTTGAAAATACACAAAAAATTAACAGTCCTGTAAATGCGTCGGCATACAAAATTTTAAGCACAAAAGTAAACAAATTATCAAAAATAGTTAGAAAAAGGAGGCTAAGGTCCACTGTTCTATATACAGCCGGGATGTTAGCTCATCTTAAGCCCTAGTCCTTGGCATTCGTGTCCCGGTAATTGGAGCTATTGGTGTCCCTAATTGCTGGAAAGTCCTGCATCCGAACAACTAGTCTGCTCATATGGGAAGTAGCCGGGCCTCTAATATCCACCAACAACAGCTCAGATGCATCGGTTCTCCCTACATGCTGTCTTGTGGTCAGCCTACAACTGCCTGCTTTTTTTCCCTTTTACTTCCTTCTCATGTCTGCTAGCAACATGCGTAAAAAAAACTACAGAAATCCACAATACAAACGGAAAAATAGAACATGCTGCATTCTTTTTTACGCACGTAACATAAGCAATTTGCACTAAACATATGCAAGTGTAAGTAGAACAATAAAAATCTATGTATTTTCATTGACGCCATTTACAAAGTATTATATGCCTGGTTTACTGATGCCTTATAAGCTATCTATCAGAAAACTATTGACCCCCCTAGAGTCCGGCTTCTGCCCCCTACACTCGACAGAAACCGCCCTGACTAAAGTATCAAATGACCTCCAGACAGCCAAATCGAGGGGTGATTACTCCCTTCTGATCCTCCTCGATCTCTCTGCAGCATGTGACACTGTTGACCACAAACTGCTCCTCAGTATGCTTCATTCCATCGGCCTAAAGGACACTGCTCTCTCCTGGTTCTCCTCCTACCTATCTGACCCCTCATTCAGCGTCTCCTTTGCTGGCTCTGCCTCCCCTCCTCTTGCCCTTGCTATCGGGGTCCCCCAGGACTCAGTCCTTGGCCCCCTCCTTTTTTCTATCTACACAGCCCCATTGGACAAACCATCAGGAGATTTGGTCCCCAATACCACCTGTATGCTGACAACACCCAGCTATACACCTCTTCCACATCTGTGCACCTTTCTTCCAAAACATCACCAACTGTCTGTCCGCTGTCTCTAACACTAGGTCCTCTCTCTACCTAAAACTGAGCCTCTCAAAAACTGACCTACTGGTGTTTCCACCCTCTACTACCTGATCTCATCCTTACATCTCCATCTCAGTATGTGGCACCACCATAACTCCCAGCATGCCCGCTGTCTTGGGGTTATATTCGACTCTGATCTCTCCTTTACCCCCTACATCCAACATCTCGCCTGAACATGTCACCTGCACCTCAAGAACATCACAAGAATCCCCCCCTTTCTCACTATAGATACGCTAAAACCCTTATTGTTGCCCTCATCCACTCTCTCAAATACAGAATTCAATTTAAACTCACTACCTTCATCCATACAGCTCTCCATAGCAGCGCGCCTTACATTGCCTCCCTCATCTCAATCCATCACCCAGCCCGTGCCCTCTGCTCCACGCACTAAATCAAATTATGTGCCCCTTTAATACAAAGCTCTCATTCCCATCTCCAAGACTTCTCCAGAGCAGCACCAGTCCTCTGGAATGTGCTACCCAAAACTATCCGGGCAATCCCTGACACACACAACTTCAGGCATGCTCTAAAAACACACCTCTTCAGGGAAGCACACAACATCTCCTAAACCAAGCTCCTCTGTACTTCGCCTGATAACATGCTCCCTGCCCTACTGACTGCAATCCCTGCTAGCCGTCATCAACCGCCCCCTGCAGTTACATCAATTCAGCCACCACATGGCTTAAGTCTGACCATTGTTTATGTGTATAACATTCTACACTCTCCACCTCACCATACCGTGCACATCTCCAGCCTCTTTACCTTTTGTATCACCCCATTATCTGTAGCATGTAAGCTCATTGGAGCAGGACCCTTACCCCTACTGTTTCCATCAATTGATTACTTCATGTAACTATGGCTTTTGCATTTTTGTCATTCTGTATCCACCTATTTTTGTAAGCGTTGTGGAATTTTTGGCGCTATATAAAGATTATTATTATACATGCGTAATACACAAAGCAAATATGTTCGTGTAAGCCCAGCCTTAGGCAAGCTTCACATGGAGGTGAGGGCAATATTGGGCAGTGAATCCCGCCCCCAGATTGCGCTCGCCATCCATGTGAAATCCCCATGGATGCTAGGCGTTTTCATGTGAAAACAGCCTCACTCCACTTTGGGGATGCAGGGATCCTCCGCTGTGGCTGTCACAGCAGAGGATTGGGAGGTTTCTTACGTTGTTTTCTATGGGGCTGGCAGCTGCATTGAAAACAATGGGCGCTGTGATGCGAGACCATGCAAATAGAACATGCCACAATTTGTATCCCGCGTAGCATCGCATCATGGTGCCATGGCAGAGTCCAGCGGAGAGTTCATCTCACTGGGGCAGAGCAGGTGAGCAGAGCCGGGGACATGGCGGCAGCTCAGCTAGCGGCCCTCTAGACCCTCCCCGTAGAGAGCGGTCGCGTTCTGCCCGGCCAGAGTGCAGGCCGCCGGGGGAAGTCCGGGGATGTGATGGGCCGCTGAGCCGCCGGGAAGAAAGTGTTTGGGAGGCCGGGGATGTGGCAGGCCGCCGGAGAGGAGGCGGCAGAGAGGCCGGGAAAGGACTTGGTTGGGAGGCCAGGGATGTAGCAGGCTGCCGGCGCTTTCTCCGCCCGCACCTGTCGTCACAGGAAAACATCGCTCATGTGTAAAGAATGGTGTTCATATTTGTGCATCTTGCAACACACAAATCTTCGATTTTCTCGGTCATGTAAAGCCAGCCTTCTCAGACTATTCGCCCAAGTAAAAAAAATACAACATTCCAGTGACTGGCTGCTTTTTGGACCGATCTTTTGGTCTAAAAATTAAACAGAAATCTCATCTGAGTGCGTGTGCCCTCGCTTAATGTTACATATGTAAGGCTGGTTTCACACGACAAAATCTCGTGATGCGAGTGCTACAAATCGCATGTATGTGAAGCCCATTACGAGATAAAAAACCACGGGTTGATAAATATTGCTGCGATTTGCGATGCTTTGTACCCCATGTTTCCCTATAGAGCCTTCCTTTCTATTGCACTGCATGAAAACGCGTTTTTCATGTGGTGCGATGCAACTTTTACAGTAGGAAGTCCTACTTTTTGTCCCTAAAATTTTCAAGTTAGAGCTTATATGTCAACCTGTTAAGGACCGTTACACATGACCGGTCACATTAACCTTTCAAGCCTTGGGTTCCAAATTAGTTCGTACTTGGATGCATCAGAGAGGCCAAAAACTATATGATTTATAGTAATTGGCTCCCACAGGTACGTAGAGATGAGCCGCGGCAAGTATACAGCCCACTCTGCTTAAGGCGCGTACACTGAGCGTTTATTGACTGAGTATAGTTCTAATACAAGAAAGGAATATGTCATTAGTCATGGGGTTAATCTTATTGGGTTAGAAAAACATCAAGAATTGTGCTTTGTTAAAACAATCAGCGCAGTGAGAATAAATATGTGAAATGTCCTTCAAATGATTATTCCTCCCTTGTGAGTTTGGATGGTCGCAGCATCTTATTAGCACGATTCGTTCTTTTCCCAGAGCTCAGGGCGTGGGGGAGTCTCTTCTGATAACGATTTTTTTCAGGCTTGGCTCTCAGAAGAATAAAAACAAATCATTAGACATTGCACCGAATATCCTGCTGTAAAGTTATTTCTGCTTTAATTATTGTTTCACTACACACAAGCTTATTTACATCTTATAATGCTCCATTTTGTATCTAGCGGCCATTTTGAGACAGATTCTTCCATTTTATGGACCTGTACTTTCTCAATTCCCCCTAGAAACTGTCTCAAAATAAACGATACTTTTATAACTTCTACAGGGTGGGGTAAGGTTTGTTTTCCCTATCTCTAGCTCATGATCTATGCCCTACCTATCATTGTTGGTCAGCTGTCCAAGGGCTAATCCCTTCCCCGACAACTAATCCTAACTAACTAAACGCGAAGACCTAATAGACACAGAAAGGATCTACAACACACATGCTATTCTATTCTAATGGCTGGGAGACTAGAGTGGTCACCCCTGCTTCTGTTGAGACAGATCCATAAGGGGACAAATCGCTCTGTTGTATTATAGGCATATAGCCATTGCCTGGGGTCTCTACATCTACGTATACGGGGACAATAGGCACCATTTGATCTGTAAGCTTAGCACAGGAGCGTCTTATGCGGGGTACAATACAGACAGAAAGTAGCAGGAGTATGGTAAGAGTAACCAGAATCCCTATTCCTATCTGCATCAAGAATTGTTTCCATTGTCCGGTCCATGCAAACCACTCATCCCAGGGGTTAGTTATCCCAGAATTACGCTTCAGCTCTTCTGACAATGTGGCCAATTTCTTTATTGCGATAGTCACTTTACCTGTGGGGCCTGTATTATCTGGAATATATGTACAGCAAGTTTCACCAATCATTTTACAAACACCACTTTTCTCGGCTAGTATCATATCCAGAGCCATTCGGTTCTGGAAAGTCATGATGGCTGTGGGGCCTAATTGATCAGCAAGCCCTTGAAGTGCATCTCTTGTATAGTTCATGAACCTTTGTTGGTTGTAAAATATATCAACATTCTTATTGATGGTTACTATTCCAAACAGGGACTCAAATCCAGCCTTAACTTGATCCCTGGCTTTAAACTCATCTGGCACCCCCCCCCCCCCCCCCGCCCTTGGCACTCTGATTGCATCTATATATATACACACATGTGGATCAAACCTGCCACCTGGTTTCAGATTGTGACGCTCGTCTGTAGGACCTGAGAGAGAAGCAGAGACCACAGAATGCGTTATTGACAATTCCTTGGAGAGACCTATGACAAAATTAACAAGAGAATCATTTCCCAAACTTGGCTACTGTGGCATGTATCCTCCGGAGAAAAAGAAAAACTAGTGGAAGACACTCAATTCAAGATTTGCCCGTTTCCTTCATTGCCCAAGGATGTACTTTCCCACTACTCCGTGGACGGTAGGGTGTGTGAAAAGCCTGGAATATACCCAAAGCAGACATGATGTATTGCATTATTTCACCTGTGACATTTGTACCTTTGTTTGACTCAATCACTTCCGGTACCCCATATCTGCGGATTACCTCATTCATGAGCTTCTGTACGGTTACCTGCTTATTTACTTTGGTAACAGGGTAGGTCTCCAACCTGAAAAGAAATCAACAACAAGCACATATTCATACTTCCCAACAAGTGGGAGCTGAATGTAGCCAATTTGCAATCCCTGAAATGGGTAGAGTGGTCTAGGCAAGCGTTATGTGGCAAATTTACTTCTGCCCTGTTGCTTACGGCAAAGATCATGCAAAATTGGACAAATGATGATGCAGCAGCTACAGAAAACCCAGGGGCCACCCGTCCTCGTTCAAGCGTCGACATCATTGCTGCTTTGATAGGTGTGTCTTTCCGTGCATCAGCTGGGCCATCATGGGGCACAGGGACCGTGGTGGGCAAGTGCTGTTGACTGTTTGCCATACGCCGTCCCATTTCTGCTGCTCCCATATTTAGTCCATTTGTCTTTTTCTTTCTTGCTGGCTTGTAACTGTAAAGTCTTTAGCATATCAAAGTCCAAAGTTTTTATCAAAGTCCAAGTTCATATCAAAGTCCAAGGTCATATCAAAGTCCAAGGTCATATCAAAGTCCAAGGTTTGGTCAAAGTCCAAAGTTATTGCTAAATTCTTCTTTTCTTCTTTTCTTCCATGGCTTGAGGGCCGCTGCCTTTGCTTTGTGGTCTGTGATGGCGTTGCCTCTTGTCTCTCTGGTGTAGGAATTGGTGTGAGCTCTCCACTTTGTCAGGTAGAAGTAAGTAGGGCCTCTGTGAGACTCTGCACCGCTGCACCATTTTTAATTGGCTGTCCTGCTGAGGTAACAAGCTGTCTGGCCTTCCATGTTGGGCCGTAATCATGAGCTATGCCAAATGCATACCAGGAGTCAGTGTAAAAGGTTGCCATCTTACCTTCTACCACTCTACACGCTTCAGTGAGGGCCTTCAGTACCGCTTCTTGTCCTGAAACATGCGGAGGCAGAGCTTCTGCTTTTTAGGACATCTTGTTGTGTGACCACTGCATATCCAGTGTGGAGTCGTCCATCACCTTGGTACCATCTATAAAAAACAACTCAAAATATGCATTGTTAGCAAGGGACTTCAGTAACCTTTATTATGGCCACCTGTTCTGGCAACATGATGGCTTCCATTAGTAAACTTACAGCTTTTCTATTCTTGATGGAGGAAACACAAAAGACTTAGTGATGCATTGAGGTAACTATTTGGGTCAGGAGTACATAAAAAAGTAAATCATCAACATATTACAAGAGGGTGGTGCCCTCGGGAATTTGCCAGGCGTCTAATACCAGCTTCATGCATCTGGTGAACTGGTTTTGGGCTATTCTGTGCCCCTTATGGCAGCACTGTCCAACAGTACTGCTTTCCTCTGAAAATAAATGCAAACAAATACTGACAGTCTGGCTGGCCCTTTAAACTCTTTCTCTTTAACGGGGAACAAAAGGGGTATTGGCTGGGAAGACACATTCCTTAAGGGCTTTAAGTTAACATAAAGAAGAGACAGTGTCTGCAATTGCATCTTCCTGGACATGTGTCAGGGGGTACTGACGGACTAAGGGGGCTAAGAGCTTGTTCCTCTGCGTGCATAAGAGTGAGGACAGGGAGAGGTGTCGCTTGGTCTGCTGCCATCCGACAGAAGGTCGGGTGACTTTCAGACCCGGGGTGTATACGAGCCTCACCGGACAGGTGAAGTTTGATACAACCTCCCAAGGGTCCCATCACATCAGTTCCCAATATGCTTTCAGGACCTTCCAGCACAAGGAAGCGCGTGAGGCATCGTGACCCTTTAAACATTACCTCAAGCGGTTCAGTTTCTGCCAGCTGAATTGGCACTTCTGAAACCCCTTGCACCGATTACCGCTAGACAATCAGGCTGGTATTCTATTTCAAATAGATCATAACCTTGTTGCAAGAAGGAAAAAGAAATTTTTTTTTTAAATTTAAAAATAGCTGACCTGCAATACCTAGATCACCTATATCTTCCCTCCCCCCTCCTTTTGAACTAGGGTACTTAATTGGAAGAGTAACCGAGTTCAAGGTAGTAGTAACAGTGAGAAGAATGACAAGAGCACATTGTAGCTGGATTTGACGGGCCAGAAATAAGTGCTTGGGTTGCACTTGCGTGTATATGCTCCGGATGTCATGGGGGGGGGGGGGTGAGGACCATTAGGGGGGGGTTAGTTCAATAGCAACTCCGAAGATTTGTTAACCATTGCCTGTACTGCTGCCACCGCACAAACACATGAGGGAGCTGCTTCAGAGGTGAGAGAGAAAAGAATAATTGAAAGACAGTCATAGAGTGGTTGCATAAGAAGGGAAACCGAGTGCATTCATGGTCGGCAGTATGAAGCAAGGCCCAGAAAGGTGCGGGGTTTGGCAACGCATATAGGTACAGGTATGGCCGGGACAGCAGCCTTTTGTTCCTATGTCAGATGTCCAGTTCCTTGACCTAAACAGTGACCCAGGACAACAACCTTAGTTTTGCAGAACTGGAGTTTGTCTTTAGAGGCTTTACAGACATTTTCTGCAAGAAAAATTAACAGTGAAATTGTGGCCTGTTGGCAGGCTTCCAGATCATCAGCACACAGCACCTACATGCGGTAGGTGGCTGACTGACACCTCATCAGCACACAGTGCCTACATCACACAGCGCCGACAGCACACAGCACCTACATGCGGTAGGTGCCTGGCTAACCCTTCAGCGTCTTTTCTGGACTGGAAAAAGAGGGGTGTTTGTTGGAGCAGTTAGTTTACAAGACTCTTCTGAACTGTCACCTAAGGTCTCAACCCGTACTGATCCATCCGGTGGGAATTTGATGGATGCAGATAAGGCCTGTAAGATATCAGTGCCAATAACAGAGACATGAATATTCTACAAACATCTATCCACATTGAAAATTTACAGTCTGCATATGCAGAAGGGGGGGAGATTGGAGACAAGGGGGAGGACCTGCTCCGGACTAGCTGCAGATTCTCATAGATCAAGCATTAACCCTCTCCTTCGTTCTGTAAGCTTTTCTACTGCCTTCTGCGATCCTAGCACCTATAGTGACCTTTCTTCTCAGCAGTATCTGACTTATAAGGAATGGACAACACGTACAGCAATGACACAATGTTGGGACCTTAAGAAATACAAATTGTCACATAGATCACAGATTCTGCCTGAACTCGCCCCCAGGTTCCTCCTCACGACAACTACATTTGTGGGCAATTTTGAGCACAAACCTACTTGGTATGGGGGTGCTAAACACAGACTGCAGAACAGATAATCGGGAGGAGGCTGTTTGCAGGCGCGATGAGGGGACTTGAATGTTTCTATGCAAAATTCAGGAAAGGCACTCGTCATTGCAGTTCAAAGAATTGGTATGCTGGGTAAAAACATACATAGATGGGAGATGAGAAGCCAGCTCATTTCTGCTGCGGAGCTAAGATGACATCTGAGGGGTAACTGAAGGTATTGTTGCAACAGATGCTAAAATGGCCGCTGGGCCATGGCTGGCACTGAAATGGCCACCGAAGGCGTGGCCTGACTGGGCGATGGTGACAGGAGGGTCCAAGAATACTACATACTAGACACGTATTAAGATATATCGACTGGTATTGGCCCCAATAACAACACGGGCATCTATGGGCAGGGCAAAGGGAGAAAAACATCATCCATGACACGGCCGGGGTGGTGCCCTCAGATGGTGAAGAAGGGCTGCCTTCCTTTGTCTTCAACTCAAAGCATATGAATAATCGCCATCTTGAAACTGCAATTATCTTACTTCAACTTTACATTACTTATTGACTCTACATACTACCAACTGGGTATGCCTAGCCCTATGCTCAATGACACATTGGGAAGTATATCTCTAAGTGCCTGAGCCTTTTGCTCAGTGACTATACCAACAGTTTCACATAACTTCTTGACTTTCTTCACATACTCCTTCCCTCCTCTACATGACACCAAGTGGACAGGATCAAACAGACCACTGTCAGGTACCTTAATTTAAACATGTTCCGAAACTAAACTCTGAGCCGTCTCTCAGCCGGGAGTCCGAAGCCGTATGCTCAATCACGTGATCGTACTTGTCACGTCCGATGCCGTCTGCTCAATCACTCCCTGAGAAGTATGCTCAATAAACTAAACCTCGAAGCCGTCTCTCAACCGGGATCTGAAGTCCCTGAGAAGTATGCTCGATAATAGAATTTATAACGTCCTAAAAGATTCTGTCCCCTGGTGTCATAGACCACCCAAGACCTGAGGTAAACTTCTTTACCGATGACAACTATGATGTCAAACATCAAACATCCGACTGACCTAGGAGTCTGTCAATCAACTGAGCCAAAACAGACCAACGGCAGACATCATATGATAAATATGACACTTACCGGGCTGTGTGTGAGGTTGATTAGTCCTCTGGTTTGGCAAAGTGGATATATGTCCTCCCAGTCCGATGTCGTCGTCCGATGAGTGACACAAGAGTCAATCAGTAAATCCTGCCGACTACACCAACTGTTAAGGACCGTTACACATGACCGGTCACATTAACCTTTCAAGCCTTGGGTTCCAAATTAGTTCGTACTTGGATGCATCAGAGAGGCCCAAAACTATATGACTTATAGTAATTGGCTCCCACAGGTACGTAGAGATGAGCCGCGGCAAGTATACAGCCCACTCTGCTTAAGGCGCGTACACTGAGCGTTTATTGACTGAGTATAGTTCTAATACAGGAAAGGAATACGTCATTAGTCATGGGGTTAATCTTATTGGGTTAGAAAAACATCAAGAATTGTGCTTAGTTAAAACAATCAGCGCAGTGAGAATAAATATGTGAAATGTCCTTCAAAGGATTATTCCTCCCTTGTGAGTTTGGATAGTCGCATTTTGTATCTAGCGGCCATTTTGAGACAGATTCTTCCATTTTATGGACCTGTACTTTCTCAAACCCACCCCCACCCCCACCCCCCCCAAAAAAAAAAAATTCTTGCAAAAAAGTAACACAAAATCGCAAAAACGCAGAGGCCTAATGGGTAAAGGTGTACAATCTCCAGGGAAAGGAAATGGACAGTCATGTCCAAACGTTTTGTTTCATGTTTTTAAATCTTTCAGCGTGCTTTTCATCTGCGCTGGGGATTCCGCAAAAGGTTCTGACACAGATGTGAAACCGCCTGCAGGGTAACTTTACATGTGCGATATGGGGCTGTGAATCATGGCCCAATATAAGGCTCGTCATCATGTAAATTCCTTACGTATGTGAATCGTTATTAGGTCAAAACCGCATCACATCACTTTGGGGAATTTCTCCCTTTGTCTTCAGTGGGTGATCTTGCATCGTGTGCGCCTGGAACGTAGCGCGATGCTGCCGTCGGCCCCAGTGCATACAATAGTAACATAGTATGTAAGGCCGAATGAAGACAATGTCCATCTAGTTCAGCCTGTTTCACGCTCCTTGTTGATCCAGAGGAAGGCAGAAAACCCCAAGAGGCAGGAGCCAATTAGCCCTTCCAGGGAAAAAATTCCTTCCCGACTCCCTAATGGCAATCAGACTGTTCCCTGGATCAACCCCTAATAGTTCCTACCTGTCTGTAAGATCCGGATCAACAACCCGCTGGTCACCTAAAATTTATATCCTGTAATATCCTTCCACTCTAGAAAGACATCAAGTCCCTGGGTATTCCAGTCCCTTCATTCCATGTATTAATTTAGTTGCCCTTCTTTGAACCCCCTCAAGCGCTGCAACATCTTTCCTGAGCGCCGGTGACCAGAACTGTGCGCAGTATTCCATGTGAGGCCTGACAAGTGCCTTATATAGTGGGAGGATAATGTTCTCGTCCCTCGCCCCTATAACTCTTTTATTGCACCCCAAGACTTTATTAGCTTTTGCAGCAGCTGACTGGCATTGGTTACTCCAGTTTAGTCTACAATCCACTAGTACCCCCAGGTCTTTTTCCATATCACTTTTCCCTAGCAGTACCCCATTTAGTGTATATTGGTGACATCCGTTTCTCCTGCCCATGTGAATAACCTTACATTTATCAACATTGAACTTCATTTTGTCATTTTTCTATCCAAGCCCCCAGCTTATCTCATGTGAAGACGGCCTTAGGGTAGTTTCACACAGGCGATAAAATTGCACAATTTGCGCATAATGTGAAACTGCGTGAAAATGCAAATTTATGAAACCCATGCTTTTCAATGGTTTTCTTCATATGCAATGTTTTCACTCATGCGATGTTGCGTGAAAAGAAATCGCCGCCATGCCCCATCTTTCAGCGTTTTGCTCTTTTTTTATTGCTCATGTTTCCCTATAGAGCCTTTGTTTTATCGCATTGCAACACGCAAACTTGCGATTTGCGTGCGACGCAATGTATTTTTAACATTCGAAAGTCCCATTGTCTTTCTCAAGAGAAAATTGCAAGCGGCAGCCATGTTTTTACGAGAAAAAGCAGCGCTGACGCTCAAAAATCGTGTTAAACTAGCAGTGAATTAGCAGGTACTTTCTCGCAGCGATATTGCGATCAGCCGTGTGTAAGCACCCTCAGATGTGTCTGTGGTTACTGAAGTACAATTTGGGCCAGGCTCACGAGCGTATGGTAGAGTTTTATTAGCGTGTGGCGCTGCGTATGACAATATCTCACACACGCTCGCCTGCGGCGGCTTCCTGGTTTCTGCTCTTTATTTTTTACTTTCCTTGTTTTGTTTCCTAGCAACATGCATATAAAATGCCGCACAATGTAATTGTATATGTACAGCGCTATCACACCATAGAGAAGACTAGCGCTCTACACGTGTAACGCGTGGTAAGGACTAGGGCTCTATACGTGTAACGCGTAGTAAGGACTAGGGCTCTATACGTGTAACGCGCGGTAAGGACTAGCGCTCTATACGTGTAACGCGTGGTAAGGACTAGGGCTCTATACGTGTAACGCGCGGTAAGGACTAGCGCTCTATACGTGTAACGCGTGGTAAGGACTAGGGCTCTATACGTGTAACGCGCGGTAAGGACTAGGGCTCTACGCATGTAACACGCGGTAAGGACAAGCGCTCTACGCGTGTAACACGCGGTAAGGACTAGCACTCTATGCGTGTAACACACGGTAAGGACTAGCGCTCTATGCATGTAACACACGGTAAGGACTAGTGCTCTACGTGTGTAACACGCGGTAAGGACTAGCGCTCTACGCGTGTAAAACGCGGTAAGGACTAGCGCTCTACGCGTGTAACACGCAGTAAGGACTAGCGCTCTACGCGTGTAACACGCAGTAAGGACTAGCGCTCTACGCGTGTAACACGCGGTAAGGACTAGCACTCTATGCGTGTAACACACGGTAAGGACTAGCGCTCTACATGTGTAACGCGCGGTAAGGACTAGCGCTCTATGCGTGTAACACGCGGTAAGGACTAGTGCTCTACGTGTGTAACACGCGGTAAGGACAAGCGCTCTACATGTGTAACGCGCGGTAAGGACTAGCGCTCTATGCGTGTAACACGCGGTAAGGACTAGTGCTCTACATGTGTAACGCGCGGTAAGGACTAGCGCTCTATGCGTGTAACACGCGGTAAGGACTAGCGCTCTACGCGTGTAACACGCGGTAAGGACTAGCGCTCTACGTGTGTAACACACGGTAAGGACTAGCGCTCTACGTGTGTAACACACGGTAAGGACTAGCGCTCTACGCGTGTAACACGCGGTAAGGACAAGCGCTCTACACATGTAACGCGCGGTAAGGACTAGGGCTCTATGCGTGTAACACGCAGTAAGGACAAGCGCTCTACGCGTGTAACACGCAGTAAGGACTAGCGCTCTACGCGTTTAACACGCAGTAAGGACTAGCGCTCTACGTGTGTAACACGCGGTAAGGACTAGCGCTCTACGCGTGTAACACGCAGTAAGGACTAGCGCTCTACGCGTGTAACACGCAGTAAGGACTAGCGCTCTACGCGTGTAACACGCGGTAAGGACTAGCACTCTATGCGTGTAACACACAGTAAGGACTAGCGCTCTACGTGTGTAACACGCGGTAAGGACTAGCGCTCTACGCGTGTAACACGCGGTAAGGACTAGCGCTCTACGTGTGTAACACGCGGTAAGGACAAGCACTCTACATGTGTAACGCGCGGTAAGGACTAGCGCTCTATGCGTGTAACACGCGGTAAGGACTAGTGCTCTACGTGTGTAACGCGCCATAAGGACTAGCGCTCTATGCGTGTAACACACGGTAAGGACCAGCGCTCTACGCGTGTAACACGCGGTAAGGACTAGCGCTCTACGTGTGTAACACGCGGTAAGGACAAGCGCTCTACACGTGTAACACGCGGTAAGGACTAGCGCTCTATGCGTGTAACACGCGGTAAGGACTAGTGCTCTACATGTGTAACGCGCGGTAAGGACTAGCGCTCTATGCGTGTAACACGCGGTAAGGACTAGCGCTCTACGTGTGTAACACGCGGTAAGGACTAGCGCTCTACGTGTGTAACACGCGGTAAGGACAAGCGCTCTACACGTGTAACGCGCGGTAAGGACAAGCGCTCTACACGTGTAACGCGCGTTAAGGACTAGCACTCTACACATGTAATGCGCGGTAAGGACTAGCGCTCTATGCGTGTAACACGCGGTAAGGACTAGCGCTCTACGTGTGTAACACGCGGTAAGGACTAGCGCTCTACGCGTGTAACACGCGGTAAGGACAAGCGCTCTACACGTGTAACACGCGGTAAGGACAAGCACTCTACACGTGTAACACGCGGTAAGTAGAACATGCTGCGCTCCTTTTACACAATGAATGGATTCATGTACTTCCATGCCTCCATCCACCGTGTATATTGCGCACGTAATACACAATGAGATTACACCTGTAGGAGTCCCGCCTAAAAAGCATTTTATAAGTGTTCAAAAACTTTATTGACAAGTTCATCAAGTTTAGGCAACGCCTCCATATTTGCTGCATTGCCCCTCAGGGTTGCTGCACAGATTAGCATTGTAAAATCTGGAGCGGGATTCCGCAGCCAATCCAGCCCACAGCATGCAATGGGAAAACGCCATTTCCTGCCCACATGTGGAATTCGATTGTGATTTTTCGCTCGCGGGAAATTGCAGCATGCTGCGATTTGCCGTGGGATACGCACGGCCTACTTCCATTACAGTCAATAGAAGCCACCTGTGCCGCGGCCATTCTTCAATCATCCTTGCAGAATGGCCGCAGGAGTGGCGTCATCCCTGTGGCGACAGTGCGGCATCCTCTCAGCTGTGCACCGCCTGGCTCATTAGCAGCACAGGAGAAGACGCCGGACAGGTGAGCAGGCCAGGCACCGGGTCGGAGAAGACGCCGGACAGGTAAGCAGGCCAGGCACCGGGTCGGAGAAGACGGCGGACAGGTAAGCAGGCCAGGCACCGGGTCGGAGAAGACGCCGGACAGGTAAGCAGGCCAGGCACCGGGTCGGAGAAGACGCCGGACAGGTAAGCAGGCCAGGCACCGGGTCGAACTCCACTGCGGGAATCCCATCTGCAGGGTCCGACCCGCCCGTGTGCAGCAGGCGGCCTTTGGTTCATTTCACACGGATGAGTGCGATATCATGCAGGGCTCACCAAACAATTTACCGCAGATGCGAGGTGTTTTGGTATCATAATCGCCGCGCATCACTTCAAAGTAGTAGCGATCCTCCGTCGCAGAGCGTCCCCCAGTTTTTAGTGGGAGACCTTGCATCGTGCGCAGCTAGCACGTGGCGTGATGCCGCCACCGGCCCCAGTGGAAGCAATGGCGCTGCGATGTGACGGCGTGCACAAGATAGGGCGCACCGGAATGCAGAAAACATCGCAAAGGAATGGGGCTCATAGTCACACAAGATCTGTGCATCTCACTACATGCAAATCATGGCCGCGCGAAACTGGCCTTATTATTGTCGCCTCCTGGGCCAGGCTCCAATTGGCGCCTCCTGGGAAGGGCCCTGGATGGCGCCTCCTGGTAAGGGCCCTGGATGGCGCCTCCTGGGAAGGGCCCCCGGATGGCGGCTCCTGGTAAGGGCCCCGGATGGCGGCCCCTTCCTCTTGGAGTTTAGTACAGTTTATGTGTTTGTCCCCCCTTCTGAGGTCTGCAGGGGGTCAGTCGGATGAGGGTTGGGGGGCTCGCAGGGACCCTCTTAGACTGCCGCCTTGTGACTCCTCTATGCCAGGGCTCTCCAGCGTCACACAGTAGCCGGAGAGGATGAGGGGTTTTCGGGGCAGCAGGCAGGCAGCCGCCATGGCGGGGGGTGCGCTCTTCTCCCGCCGCTGCCCCTTTAACACGCTTCCACCTCAGCCTGCCCGAGGAACATGGCGGAGTCCGGCGGAGGAGAGTTCATCTCACTGGGGCAGAGCAGGTGAGCAGAGCCGGGGACATGGCGGCAGCTCAGCCAGCGGCCCTCTAGACCCTCCCCGTAGAGAGCGGCCGCGTCCTGCCCCGGCCAGAGTGCAGGCCGCCGGGGGAGGCCGGGGATGTGGCGAGCCGCCGAGGGGAGGCGGCGGAGAGGCCGGCGATGTGGCGGGCCGCTGAGCCGCCGGGAAGAACGTGGTTGGGAGGCTGGGGATGTGGAAGGCCGCCGGAGGGGAGGCGGCAGAGAGGCCGGGGATGTGGCGGGCCGCTGGGAAGGACTTGGTTGGGAGGCCGGGGATGTAAGCAGGCCGCCGGCGCTTTCTCCGCCCGCACCTGTCGTCAAACGGCGGGTGAGTGGAGGGCTGGTGGGCCGCCTGGAGGGGGCATGTTGTCACACCCGTGTAGGCGGAGGTCTCCTGCGGGGTACTGGCGGGCAGCCGGAGGGGTCTGGGCGCCCTCACATCTTCAGGGAACTAATCCCTGGAATCGCTGCCTTCATCCAACCGGCTTCCAAAAAATAGAAATTCAATAATAAACAAAAAATGTGCAGGCAGCCCGAAGCGGGAGGACTGGGAGCCGCGGGAGGACTGGGAGCCGTGGGAGGACTGGGGGCCCCCGGAGGACTGGGAGCCGCGGGAGGACTGGGAGCCGCGGGAGGACTGGGAGCCGTGGGAGGACTGGGGGCCCCCGGAGGACTGGGAGCCGCGGGAGGACTGGGGGCCCCCGGAGGACTGGGAGCCGCGGGAGGACTGGGAGCCGCGGGAGGACTGGGAGCCGCGGGAGGACTGGGGGCCGCCGGAGGACTGGGAGCCGCGGGAGGACTGGGAGCCCCCGGAGGATGTGTCACAGCGCAGGCCGAGCGTGTAACCCATCCGGAGTAACTAGCGGCTGTTTATACGCTCACGTGGTTCATGGTCATTTTTAAAAACCGCAGCTTGACCTATTTGTGTTTTGGCCTCCGTGTCCCCTTCTCCTGGGTAAATACGGTACAGATCGGTGTTTGCCCAGTAGATAATATCTGCGATGGCTCCGCTGAACGACCGACGAGCGCGCGGCGGCTCCGCTGAACGACCGACGGCAAAATCTTGCAATGCGGTCGTCCATCGTCTGTCCTTGTGATCCTCGCAGCTCTGGTCCTGGGCTTGTAGCAACCAACTGATGTGCAGCCCGCCCTCCCTCCTGAATGATGACGCGCTCTGCTCATGTAGAGCGGACAGCGCTGTTACGCTGTTTTCTTCGTGTGGTTATTGCAAATAGCATTTTTTCTTCAAATTGATAGATAACAGCTGGTAAATCTGTTTACCTGGAGACCCTCCGGCCATCAGCATCCAACTGAAAAACTGCAACAAATGGCAATGACCGGCATGCGCTACATGTGAACTGCCCCTCAGATGGGGTTGTCCATTTAGTCCTCAATCGCACTGGACTGATGTTAGTGGGTCAGCAGGACTCAAGGAGCGCTGTGTATTGAAAAGTGAAAGCAGAAGTGTAACTTTCACTATGGGTGCCGGGGGGGGGGGGGGGGGGTCACATGATCGCCGGATTCCCTGCTACAACAGAGCTACGGGGTTGTAGTAAACCCTCACCAGCTCTGCCAGTATCACTACAGGGGATGTTTTCCCCTGTAACTGGTGCTCCTACGGATGTGGCTCCTATGGATGCCCCAGCTACAGTGGAAAAATGTCAAATGAAAAAAAAAACAAAACGTGAATGTCCCCCAGTGGTCTTATATGACATCATGAGGGACACGGCTAATAAAAGCACAATTACATACACAAATAAAACAAATTTCCAGAATAAAACAATAAGAAAGAAAATTACACAAAGCCGACGCTACATGTTCCCTGTAATCCAAAACCATACGTATGTATCAAAATGTCTGAAACAAAATGAGGAACCCGTTCCCATGCTTTATTTTAGCGTAAATATACTAATTTTTAAAAAAAACTAGAAATGTTAAAAAAAAAACTTTTTTTTTTAGATTTTTACCCCCAATAAAACAAAACAAAAAAAAAACTGAAAAAAAGTAAGTGAAAAAGATATTAAAAAGCCAAATGTGTCACGGGGAAAAAACGCAGCACAAATAATTTGGGTAGGGAAAAAAATAGGGCAGTAAAATCCCTAAAAGGTGTCTGGTGCTTAATCTACAAAACAGCCTGGTCCTTTAGGGGTTAAAATCTCTTTAAAAATGTCCTGCCTGTAGCATTGAGGTCCAGTGATCCGTGATTGGCTAAAGGGATATTGTCTGATGTAATTTGAAAGCCAACCTATGAATTGGCATTAGGTTTCTGCTATCCCCTATGATTTATACTGCAGCTCTGACTGATTGGTTGCTGTTTATACACACTAAGAATCATAGATAGAAAAATAGACTGATCGAGTTGAAAGGGACCTCCAGGCTCATCGGGTCCAACCCCCTGCTCAGTGCAGGATCACTAAATCATCCCAGACAGATATTTGTCCAGCCTTTGTTTGAACACTTCAATTGAAGGAGAACTCCCCACCTCCTGTGGTAACCTGTTCCACTCATTGATCCCCCCACTGTTTAATGTCTAATTTGTGTCCCCTCCCTTTCAGTTTCATCCCATTGCTTCTAGTCTTTCCTCATGAGAATAGGGCTGATCCCTCTGCACTGTGACAGCCCTTCAGATATTTGTAGACAACTATTAAGTCTCTTCTCAGCCTTCTTTTTTGCAAGCTAAACATTCCCAGATCCTTTAACCGTTCCTCATAGGACATGGTCTGCAGACCGCTCACCATCTTGGTAACTCTCCTCTGAACTTGCTTCAGTTTGTTGATGTCTTTTTTAAAGTGGGGTGCCCAGAACTGGACAGAGTATTCCAGATGAGGTCTGACTAAGGGCTCTTCTCCATGGGCGATGATAGTGCATTGTGTTACTCATGGCGCAATGCACGCTTTGCATAGCGTTGCTATGGAAAGCGCAGCCCCCCTGTCCATGAGCAGAGAATCATAGTGATTCTCCACTTGCAGGACTGAAATCGCGACAGTTCTCCTCCCGGCGGCGGAAATTCCGCCTTGCCCGTGGACAGGGGGCCTAAGGAAGAATAGAGGGAGAGAATTACCTCACGTGATCTAGACCAGGGGTCCCCAACCACCGGGCCGCGGACCGGGGTCGGGCCGTTAGGTGGTTAGTGCCGGTCCGCGGAACTTTTCTTCTAAACACAAGGCCTGCGGGCCGAATCCGCAGGGCTGCACACTGACGTCTGGTCAAGCAGAGAGGGACCGACGCTGAGAGCGGGGAGGAGGTAAGTATATGGGTTGGAGGGGCTGGTTATTACTGAGGGGGGGGGGCTGCTTACTACTGGGGGGAGGGCTGCCTGTTACTGGGGGGAGGGCTGCCTGTTACTGGGGGGAGGGCTGCCTGTTACTGGGGGGAGGGCTGCCTGTTACTGGGGGGAGGGCTGCCTGTTACTGGGGGGGGAGGGCTGCCTGTTACTGGGGGGGGGAGGGCTGCCTGTTACTGGGGGGGGGAGGGCTGCCTGTTACTGGGGGGAGGGCTGCCTGTTACTGGGGGGGGGGGGGCTGCCTGTTACTGGGGGGGTGGGGGGCTGCCTGTTACTGAGGGGGGGGGCTGCCTGTTACTGGGGGGAGGGCTGCCTGTTACTGGGGGGAGGGCTGCCTGTTACTGGGGGGGGGGGCTGCTTACTACTGGGGGGCTGCTTACAACGGGGGGGGCGGGCTGCTTACAACGGGGGGGGCGGGCTGCTTACAACGGGGGGGCGGCTGCTTACTACTGGGGGGGCTGCTTACTACTGGGGGGAGCTGCTTACAACGGGGAGGGGCTGCTTACTACAGGGGGGGGGCTGCTTAGTACTGGGGGGGCTGGTTATTACTGAGGGGTGGGGGGCTGCCTATTACTGGTGGGGGGCCTGCTTATTACTGGGGTGGGGGCTACTTATTACAGGGGGAGGGGCTGCTAATTACTGGGGGGGCTGCTAATTACTGGGGGGGCTGCTTACTACTGGTGGGGGGCTGCTTACTACTGGGGGGGCCTGCTTACTACTGGGGGGGCCTGCTTACTACTGGGGGGGCTGCTTACTACTGGGGGGAGCTGCTTACTACTGGGGGGAGCTGCTTACAACGGGGGAGGGGCTGCTTACAACGGGGGAGGGGCTGCTTACAACGGGGGAGGCTGCCTACTACCGGGGGGGCTGCTTAGTACTGGGGGAGCTGCGTAGTACTGGGGGGGGGGGGGGGCTGGTTATTACTGAGGGGTGGGGGGCTGCCTATTACTGGTGGGGGGCCTGCTTATTACTGGGGGTGGGGGCTACTTATTACAGGGGGAGGGGCTGCTAATTACTGGGGGGGGGCTGTATATTACTGGGGGTGGGAGATAATTTATATACTGCCCTATGTGTGTGCTGGGGGGGGGTAGATTATATACTGCCCTATGTGTTTGCTGCCAGGCGGGGGGGGGGGGATATATATTATACTGCCCTATGTGTGTACTGCTAGGACATTCTAAATGTCATAATTGAATAAGTATGCACTAAACTCCAACGTCCTTCATAACCCCGCCCCATATAACCAAAGCCCCGCCCATTTCCTGCCCAACCCTGCCGGGCCTTGTAAAACTGTTCTTGCTTAAAGCCGATCCCTGGTGCCAAAAAGGTTGGGTACCACTGATCTAGACTATGCTTCTCTTAATGCATCCCAGAATTGTGTTTGCCTTTTTGGCTGCTGCATCACATCGTTGACTCATGTTCAGTCTATGATCTATTAGTATACCCAAGTCTTTTTCACATGTGCTGCTTAGCCCAATTCCTCCCATTCTGTATGTGCTTTTTTAAATTTTTCTTGCCCAGATGTAGGACTTCTTGTTAAATACCATTGTGTTAGTCACCGCCCACTGTTCAAGCTTTTCTAGATCTGTTTAAATACTCTCTCTTCCTTAGTGTTAGCTATCCCTCCTAGCTTTCTTTCCTCAGCAAATTAAAGCAAATGAACCACAAGAGAAAAATTTGACTTTCAGTTTATTTACAAACATGTCTGTGGCTGTTAGGCCGCCTGCACACGGGTACGCACAGATTCCGCCTGTGACTGCTGCCGGTGATGCTGCTTACCTGTCCTCTTCTTTTCATCTGTACTGCAGATGTGCTGCTGGTGCACATGTGCAGTACAGATTTCACCATGCCTTCGCTAGGCGATGATGCGGATCCCACGACCCTACCGCTATGCTCATTGCAGAAGGGCCACGGGACAGACGGCTTCCATTGATGTCAATGGCAGCCGTCCGCTCTTAGCCCGCTCTAAAATAGAGCATGCTGCGATTTTTATTTTCAGTACATTGAGTCAGCAAATAAAATCCACATGTGTGCGTGGAGATTTCTTTGCTTGTCGCACATCCACGTGTAAATTGGGTTTCAGATCGCCCGCACCGGTGACAAGCGCGGGATCCGCAATTCAATTTGCCTGTGTGCATGAGGCCTTAATCTAAAAGGAAGAACTTTAACCCCTTAACGCTACAGGGTGTACATTTTTCATCCTGCAGCATCGGGGTATGTATAAAGAGAGATCATGCGGCGATCTCCCCTCATACAACACGGGCGGCGGCTATTTCTTACAGCCAACCCTCTCAGCAACCAGTCCTATAAGCCACGTGGCTCATTGGAGCTGTTAACCCTTTAAATGAAGCTGACAATTCTGACAACGGCATTTAAATCCCCAGAACTATATTCGGGGGACCGATAGAGATTGCAGGGAGCCGTGCAGGTGTCATGGCAGCTGGGGGCCTTCTAAAAGACCCCAGAGCTGTTGTCGCAGAATGCATATCAAGCCGTCCCCAAGGGGTGGCTTGATAAACTGCCTGTCAGATCGCAGTATGATGTAATACTATGGGATTGCATCCTACCGCAGGAGCGATCAAAGCATCGAAAGTTGTTGTCCCCTGTGGGGACTAAGAAAAAAAGTAAAAATAAGAATAAAGTTTTACTAGTCATTAAAAAAAAAAGTAAGAAAAGTAAAAAAAAACAAAAAACACCCTTTTGCCATATTTATAAAAAAATAATCTAAATAATAAGACAAAAATACATATTTGGTATCACTGCATCTGTAAAAGTCCAATCTATCAAATTAATGCATTATTTACCCACTACGGTGAACATCATCCAAAAAAATATCTAATAACTCCAGTAATGCGCTTTTTGTTTATCACCCTGTCTCCAAAGCAATAAAGGGCAATCAAAAAGTCATATGTATTCCAAAATGTTACCAACGCAAACTACAGGCCGTCCCACAAAAAATGAGCCCTCACACAACTATGTGGACAGAAAATTAAAAAAGTTATTGCGCTCAGAAGATGGCATCAGAAAATAATAAAAAATTATCTCTGAAAAAAAAGGTAATACAGCAAAAAACAAACTATAGTTTGGTATGATAGTAATACTGTCCCATAGAAAAAAAAAATCATGTCATTTTTGTTGCAGTTTGTGCGCTGTAGAAACGACGTAGAAATGGCGGAATTGAAATTATTTTTTTTCATTTTATTCTACTTAGAATTTTTTTAAAAATTTTCAGTACATTATATGGTACATTAAAATTGAAAAATACAACTTGTCCCGGAAAGAACAAGCCCTCATACAGTTAGATCGGAGGATAAATAACAGGGGGAAGAAAAAACGAAAATGGAAAAAATGTAGCTGTCTGCTTCTGACAGATGTTGGCTCCGTGTCCAAGTGTTGTGTTCCAGGAAACAGCTGATTCGTGAGGGTCCTGAATTAATGAAACGGCCCTCAGATGGGTGAAAACTGGAAATCATTTTACTCTCCAGTTCAGGGGTTACAGGGCATTCACAATAATTTGATTTGTTTCATACGGATTGTTACTGTTTGAACTGTCACAGTACTTCGTACACCGCGTCGCGGCTAGCACTGCCAGCATTGTGTGAGCGACAGCTCCTGGCAGAGCCTCATAGCAGCTCAGAGTATAAATGTCACCCCGAATCCCGAGTAATCTCTCAGGAAGATAACGCTGTTTTTAATTTTGTGAAATTAATCTTCGCCAGGTAACTATTATCACAAATGACTATTTGCTGGCATATTTATATCGGTCAACTATTAGGTTCTTATAGAATGTCGAAGAGGAACGAAACTCTATATTGTGGGGAATGTTGGATTGAAAGAAGTTTGTCAGAAGTTCCCAGTGACAGGGAATGCACTCAGTATTGGATTACGACTTAGGCCAGTCTCACACCACCAGATATAAATGGCATCTGCAAGTGTATGGTCTGCAGTAATACGTGGATCAGTCAGATGCATTCAATTACACAGTTCCACTCACATTGGCATTGTGGAGGTATTGTTTCATCACCCTTAGGGTGCATTCAGACGACCGTATATCGGCCGGGTATTCACGCCGGCCTATATACGGCATCTCTCTCTGCAGGGGGAGGAGGCTGGAAGAACCGGGAGCAGTGCTCTGAGCTCCCGCCCCCTCTCTGACTCCTCTCCACCCCCCAGCACTATTTTCAATGATGAGAGGCAGGACAGGGGCGGGGCTAATTTCCAGAACTTAGCCCCGCCCCTGTCCCACCTCCTCTCATTGCAAATAGTGCAGAGGGGGCGGGAGCTCAGAGCACTGCTCCCGCCTCTTCCAGCCTCCTCCCCCTGCAGAGAGAGACGCCGTATATTGGCCGGCGTAAATAACGGGCCGATATACAGTCGTCTGAATGCACCCTTAGGCTGGATCCGCACGAGCTACAAAATATCGCTCATGTGAAAGAACCCATTGGAAACCATGGGCTTCACATTGTAGCAATGATTTTGAAATCTGAGTGGATGCAGCCTTATTTGCATATCACTAAGCGATAACGTGGGAAATATACACAAAAAAAAAAAAAGCTGACTGCCTACGTGAGTACTTGGGCATGTATAGTACAATTTTGCCACCATACGCGACTGTGCGCAGGGTCACAGCTGGGCTCATAGCTGAAGTCGGCTGCGGGCCTCCGGAAGTGGATTCCACATACGGCCATATGAGCCCGCCTAAGAAAACAGATTTCTCATGTTTCCCAAGACAGCACAAATGTCACTAAAGATGGTGAAGAGAGAGCCAAGAGACTGTCGATGGCACTAAAGATGGTGAAGAGAGAGCCAAGAGACTGTAGATGGCACTAAAGATGGTCAAGAGAGAGCCAAGAGACTGTAGATGGCACTAAAGATGGTCAAGAGAGAGCCAAGAGACTGTAGATGGCACTAAAGATGGTGAAGAGAGAGCCAAGAGACTGTCGATGGCACTAAAGATGGTGAAGAGAGAGCCAAGAGACTGTCGATGGCACTAAAGATGGTGAAGAGAGAGCCAAGAGACTGTCGATGGCACTAAAGATGGTCAAGAGAGCCAAGAGACTGTCGATGGCACTAAAGATGGTCAAGAGAGAGCCAAGAGACTGTCGATGGCACTAAAGATGGTCAAGAGAGAGCCAAGAGACTGTCGATGGCACTAAAGATGGTCAAGAGAGAGCCAAGAGACTGTCGATGGCACTAAAGATGGTCAAGAGAGAGCCAAGAGACTGTCGATGGCACTAAAGATGGTCAAGAGAGAGCCAAGAGACTGTCGATGGCACTAAAGATGGTCAAGAGAGAGCCAAGAGACTGTCGATGGCACTAAAGATGGTCAAGAGAGAGCCAAGAGACTGTCGATGGCACTAAAGATGGTCAAGAGAGAGCCAAGAGACTGTCGATGGCACTAAAGATGGTCAAGAAGAGAGCCAAGAGCCTGTCGACGGAACTAAAGATGGTCGAGAGAGAGCCAAGGGCCTGTTGACGGCATGTCTCACTAATACAAGAACACACGGCTTTTCCTGGTTTCTAGTCCACTATATGATTGGTATCTTTGAAGGGTGCAGCCATCATCTAATATTATGGCATATCGCTGTAGGATCAGAAGTCTGCCCTAGTTTCTGATACTACTGAGCGCAGCATGAAGTACCTGACAGGTTTTCTTTATATACCCCTCAAAGCCTTTTTTTATCTAAATACGTTAAAACTTCTGCTCGGATTACTTTCTAAACCCTTTCCAACCCAATTCCTCTGCCCCCGCACAGTCCCCAGCTCTTAGTTATTTTGGGAGGGAAAGGGCATTGTGGATTTCTTGGAATTACTCAACAGAAACCCATATTAGTAATTTTTTGAAAATTAAACAAGTTAATATGTATATTAGATATAGAATATATATGTAAATTACAGTATGCAGAAGAGAACTCTGATGGACGGACCTCTCCTGCATAGTGTTAGAAATGTGTCGGACCTCGCCCAACATGGGAGCTGTGCAGGGAAATCTCTATGTCGCACAAGGTCTGACACTGGATTGGGAAGGGTTAATGTATCTTCTAAATCTGATTTTCTTTTTTTATTTACATGTCTCCAATTTCCCTACATAGATATAAATCTAACAAATAAATACATGCTTTCCCCACTAGAGGGAGCTTAGGATGTAACTGCATACTGTTATACATTAGAACTCAGTAGTAAGCTAGTATGCAGTAAGCTCCCTGTTCTCTCTAGTGATAACTGTAGTCAGCGTGTTTTAAAGGGCCAACTCAACTTTTTTCTTACACCGATGTCAGCATCTGTGAGAGACTGCCTCCTATCCAGCTAGAAACGGGCGGCAACACCCCCTTCACTACATCAGTTATTCTTTCCTGTCCATGGGAAAGGTTGGGAAAGAGGATTCCTGGGAATTCCTCCATATCTCTACAGTAGGAGATTGCAGGATCTCTCTCCCTCAAACTCTATGGGTATGGAGGTTACCTGTTTGATGTAATCCTCCCCTGTAGCTCCCCGTCTCCAGAGGTCAGGAAGAGATTCTGGCCTCATGGGGTCCCTCTCCTGCATATGTGGTAGCGCCCCTCGTGGTGCAGTCCTCCTGTTACTCCACCTGGACCGGAGGTTTGCTGTATGTGACTGTTTTATCTGGTGCTTCCATCAGCAGATGGAGCTCAAGTGTGTACTAATCTGGGGGATGCCTATTTAAGCGGGAGGAAGAAATAAGTGCTTTTTAGGCTGCATTCCCACGAATGTATATCGGCTCGGTTTTCACGCCGAGCCGATATATGTTGTCCTCATGTGCAGGTGGGGGGAGGATGGAAGAGCCAGGAGCAGGAACTGAGCCCCTGCCCCCTCTCTGCCTCCTCTCCGCCCCTCTGCACTATTTGCAACTAAAGGGGGCGGGGCTAAGTTACGTGAATTATCCCCGCCCCGCCTCTCCCCATTGCAAATAGGGCAGAGGGGCGGAGGGGAGGCAGAGAGGGGGCGGGAGCTTAGTTCCTGCTCCTGGCTCTTCCATCCTCCCCCCCCCCCCCCCTGCACATGAGGAGGACGTATATAGGCTCGGCGTGAAAACCGAGCCGATATACGTTCGTGGGAATGCAGCCTTAAGGGGATCTTCAGCCAGTCCGGAGTGGAATAACCTTCGATAAAGGGATTGGATTCCACCTTTGTATTAACCCTACAAAGAAAGAAAAATAAGGGAGATGGTTCTCTGTGCACTCAGTAGCCAGACCCAGGACATAACACAGTGATCTAGAGCGATAGACCACTGCTTTAGTGGGCTTTAATGCCCAGGGCTGTAAAAACACGCTCCCCCTGGGTATTAAAGCCACATAGGCTGAGGACCCGACGGCTCCATGCACATTCTATTGGTCTATTTTTACCACCTAAATGAAGTACAATATGTGGCAAAAAAACGATGTCAGAATCACTTGGATATGCAAAACCTTTACGGAGTTATTCTATGTTAAGTGACACATGTCAGATTTCCCAAATTTGGCCTGGTCATTAAGGCGCAAACAGGCTTGGCCACTAAGGATTTAAGCTCTGGCCCCTGCTGATGGCGTAGGATGTCTGGGCTTGACTTTTTGGTCTTCAGTAGAGATGAGCGAGCATACTCACTAAGGACAATTGCTAGAGCGAGCAGTGTCCTTAGCGAGTACCTGCCTGCTCGGAAGAAAAGATTCAGGTGCCGACGGGGGGCGGGGAGCAAGGGGGGAACGGAGGGGAGATCTCTCGCTCCCCCCTGCTCACTCCAGCAACTCACCGCTCACCCGTGCCGGCAGCCGAACCTTTTCTTCCGAGCGGGCAGGTACTCGCTAAGGACAATGCTCGCTCGAGCAATTGTCCTTAGCGAGTATGCTCGCTCATCTCTAGTCTTCAGTGAAGAAGCCAGTAGAGAGAGCCTGTGTTTCCTCACCATACATCTTCAGTATGGTCTCCCGGGTACTGGAGTACACGAAGTGCAATTTTAGAAGTATGAAGATTGCTTTTGACCTTAGACCACGTGATTAGTAATGATCTATGGAAAGTTTGTACAAAGTTGTAGGGTGCTATTCACTATTAGCTGTCTGGTCAGAAAATTTCATTTTGGGCAGATTCTTGATTTTCTGTGTTTAAAAGAAAAAAAAAATGGACAAGTTTATTACTCGTACAAGGGTAATGAAACACACACCGGCTGTTGCATGAACAGAATTTGTGTGAAATGTTAATTCTCTGTCCCAGTGTATTTTCTGGGAAGTAATTTAGTCCATAAATGCATTCACCATGACCCTTCTTAACACTTTTTGCTTCCATTAGAATCCTGACCATGAGGATCAGATTTTGTTGTTTGGGCTTAAGTTGGGAGGTCTTTCATGACAAATTATCTAAATGAATCTTCCTAATTTTCCAGTTTAAGGCTCAAGCGAAGATCTCTGCTTTGGTTTGTCCGAATGATGTATTATCCCATGTACATGTCTTGGTGTAATATTGTGTAAATATCGTGTTCCTTTCTTTACAACATCCTTTCCTCCCATCAAAATCATAGAAACTATAAAGTAGCACATTACATAGTCTGGATGGCTGTAATTATGGATCCTGCAGACTAACGGGCTAATATATATTTCTGTAGGGTTAGAACGTCCATCTGGTTGTAACATTGTAACACGGTATGTAAGGCTGAAAAAAAGATATACATTCATCCATTTCAGCCTATTACCCCCCCAATATTGATCTCTATAGAGGAAGGCAGAAAAAAAACAATCAGGTAGAAGCCAATTTTCCTTGTTTAAGGGCAAAAAAACCTTCCCAACTTCAATCTGAATAAATCTCCAGATCACCGACCCTGAAGTTCTTAGTGATTCTAATGTGTAATACTCAAGAAAAGCATCCAGGCCCCTCTTTTATCCAATTCGCCATCACCACGTCCTCAGAAGAGAGTTTCATAGTCTCACTGCTCTTACAGTAAAGAACCCCTTTCCCTGTGGGTGTAAAAACCTTCTTTCCTCTAGACGAAGAGGACGCCCCCTTGTTACAGTCACAGTCCTGGATTTAATAGATGATAGTAGAAATCTCTGTACTGACCCCTGATATATCTATACATAATTATTAGAGAGCCCTGATATGTCCTCCTTGAGTACCGATGCCCAAAACTGTCCACAATATTTCATGTGTGGTCTGACCAGGGACTTGCAAAGAGAAAGAACAATGTTCTCGTCAGGTATCCCTATACCTCTTTTGTTGCACCCCATGGTCCTATTGCTTTGGCAGCAGCTGCCTGACACTGGTTGCTCCAGTTAAATGGGTTCTGTCATTAGAAAAAAAAACTATAACTTACCTATTCTTTCCCAGGCAGTCTTCTTACCAGATCTTATCCCCGCTGGTCTTCTCCTGGCTCCTCCAGTTCCCCATGTCACCTCACCTCCAGCCGCCCGGATCCTCTTCTTCCTGTGACGAAGTGTACATTGCCGGTATTCTGCTTCCTGCAGGTCAGTGTACCCGGTCGCTGGTGACATAGTGTTCACTGCCTAGCATGGAATGCCGAATCCTCAGCATACTGCCTAGCGCACAGCCGCTGGCTCTCGCCGCTTGCGTTCATACATACTATATGAACACTAGCAGCAACGCACATGTCAAGTCCTTTTCCATGTCAGTGGTTCCCATTTAGTGTGTAATGGTGACATGTATTTCCTGTCCATGTGCAAAACCTTAAACTTTATCATTGTTAAACCTCATTTGCCATTTTTCTTCCCCAACTTATCCAAGTCCTGTTGCAACCACATTCTCTCCTTACTTCACACACTTTTACATCATCTGCAAATATTGATATTTTACTGTACAATCTTTCTACCAGGTCATTAATATATTAAAAAGAATAGAGTCTAGTATTTCCCCCTGTCATACCCTAGTACAGTAGTAACGGTGATCCAATCGGAGTATGAACCATTAACAACCACCGTCTGCTTTCTATCACTGAACAGTTACTTACCCACTTAAACACATTCTTGCCCAGACCAAGCATTCTCATTTTATTTACCAACTTTATATGCGACACATAATGAAATGCTTTGGAAAAGTCAAGATACACAAAATCCAGTGACTCTCCCCAGTCCAGTCTAGAACTTACTTCTTCTTTGAAGCTGATCCGATTAGTTTGATATGGCGATCTACAGCTATTTTCTTTGAGGTACACCAAGATAGCATTTCTTAGAAACCCTTCAAACATTTTACCCACAGTAGAAGTAAGACTTACCGGATTCACTTTTTGACCCCATTTTGAATATCGGCACCCCACTGGCTATGCACCAATCCAGTGGAACAGACCTGTCACTATAGAGTCCTAAATATAAGAAACAAGGGTCTGTCTATCACATTACTTAATTCCCTTAAATCCTAGGTGGATATACCATTGGGAGCCGGTGATTTGTATATTTTAACCTTTTAAAGACAGCGCTGCACTTCTTCCTGGGTTAGACTAGTGGCATTTAGTGGAGAGTTTACTTTAACACTCTGCATCTCATCTGACCTTTAATTTTCCTCTGTGAATACGGGGTAGAAAAAGCTATTTCGAAGATTTGCTTTCTTCTCATCACCCTCTATATCTCCTACATTATTTATTAAAGGGCCAACACTTTCAGTATTAATCTTTTTGTTATTTATATAGTTGAACCGTTTAGGGTTAGTTTTAAGGCCCATTTAGACACAACTATTGTCGCTCAAAATTCACTGAAAACCGTATTTTAAGCAATAACCGTTGCGTCTAAATGCACGGACATCATGCTGTTTTCGTGCACGATTCGTTCCTCGTTCAATTCTATTTTTCTAGAATTAAGCGATGAGCTCTTATCAGCGGTGCAGGCTGTTATCACAGTCGGCAGCGCTAATAAGATTCTTTCAGCTCGTGTCCTACTGGTAGTTGACAGCAGGACATGAGCTGTAAGCGGGGAGAACAAGGCAGCTGTTTGCTTATGCAAAACAGCTGTATTATTCCTGAGCGATAGCAGCAGTGTCATGCTCTGCCTGCATAGCTCTTTAATAGCTAATTAGCTACTATAGACTATGCAAAGATGATCCCTCCAAACTGTCACTCAAACTCACGTTTGAGCAATTTTTGAGCGATCGTCTCTCGGTGTAAATGGGGTCTTATTCTCTTTAGCAATAAGTCTCTCTTGCTCCACTTTTGCCTCTTTTATCAGTTTTTTTTTTTTTAAACGTAATTTGTTTTTTTTTCCTTTTATAGAATTTTAGTGCTTCTTTGCTGTCTACTTCTCTTAGTAATTTAAATGCTTTCTTTTTGCTGTTTATTGCTCCCTTTACATCTTTATTAAAGGGGTTGTCCCGCGCCGAAACGGGTTTTTTTTTTTTTCAACCCCCCCCCGTTCGGCGCGAGACAACCCCGATGCAGGGGTTAAAAAAGAAAACCACAAAGCACTTACCTTAATACCCGCGCTCCGGTGACTTATTACTTACCTGCTGAAGATGGCCGCCGGGATCTTCTCCCTCGGTGGACCGCAGGGCTTCTGTGCGGTCCATTGCCGATTCCAGCCTCCTGATTGGCTGGAATCGGCACGTGACGGGGCGGAGCTACACGGAGCCGGCATCCTGCACGAGCGGCCGCATTGAGAAAAGAAGAAGACCCGGACTGCGCAAGCGCGTCTAATTTGGCCATTAGACGCCGAAAATTAGACGGCTCCATGGAAACGAGGACGCCAGCAACGGAGCAGGTAAGTGAAAAACTTCTTATAACTTCTGTATGGCTCATATTTAATGCACAATGTACATTACAAAGTGCATTAATATGGCCATACAGAAGTGTATAGACCCACTTGCTGCCGCAGGACAACCCCTTTAAGCCGTATTGGTTTTCTCCCACTCCTAATTCCATTATTCCTGTAAGGTATGAACCTCCTACAGTAAGTAATTAATTAGGGTGTTTTTAAACATTACCCACTTATTGTTTGTCCTCTTATTATTGAGGACATTATCCCAGTTAATAAGGTTAAGGACGTCTCTGAGCTGATTGAACTTTTGCTTTCCTAAAGTTTAGTATTTTCATAGCTCCCCTATAAACCTCCCTTTTAAAAGACAAGTTGAATTGTATTATATTATGGTCCCTATTTCCCAGGTGCCCCACAAGCTGCACTACTGTTATTCCATCAAGTCTGTTGGTTAATATTAAGGGCTCCCACACACTTTCGTTTTTTTTAACGCAAATGTCAATGGGACTTTTGTAATGTTAAAAACTCATCACACAAACTTGCAATGCGTTTTTAACATTAGAAAGTCCCATTGACGTCCGCGTTAAAAAAACACAAGTGTGTGTGCGAGCTCTAAAGGAGTTTTGTCATTAGACAAAAAATCAATACTTGGCTATTCTTTGTCAGTCTTCTTACCGCATCTTCTCCTCGCCGATCTCCTCCTGGCTCCTTCAGTAACCTGGGTCACGTCATCTCCAGACGGAAGGATCCTCTTCCTGTTATGAAGCATGCTGCAGTTCCTTTCCTGCAGGTCAGTGAGCGCTACGAGTGACTCAGCGTTCACTGCCTAGTAGGGAATTCCGAATCCTCGCAACCTGCTTTATCTCGCATGCATGATATCTCGCGGCTAATGTTTCATATAGTATATGAAACAATAACAGTAAGACCCAGCGTTAGAGCAGGCAGCCAAGAATTCAGCATTCCCTGCTGGGCAGTGAACTCTTTGTCGTTAGTGAGGTAGTGCAGGAAGAAGAATGCGAGCAATGTACTCTTCGTCACAGGAAGAAGAGGATCTGGACGGCTTGAGGTGACATGACTCGGGGAACTGGAGGAGCCAGGAGAAGATCGGTGAGTTGAAGATCTGGTAAGAAGGCTGCCTGGGAAGGAATAGGTAAGTATAATTTTAATGACAGAACCCCTTTAACCCTTAGTGACGTTTTTTTTTCCTCCTCCCCCCCCCCCACCCCCCTTTCTTTTAAAAAATCATAATTTTATTTATAAAAATGATCTGCTGCCATCTTCTGTGCGCAATAACTTTTTTTATTTTTCTGTCGACATAGTGGAAAGTCCTGTAATTTGCGTTGGTACTATTTTGCAATACATAGAACTTTTTGATAGCTTTTTATTGCATTTTTTTGGAGACAAGCTGACCAAAGAAAGCGCATTTCTTGTGTTCTTTATTTTTTTTTCTGACGATGTTCATCATGCAGTGTCAATAATGCGTTACTTTGATAGATTGGACTTTTACAGACGCAGCGATACCAAATATATATTTTTGTTTTATTTTTTTTAGATTCTTATATTACAAATATGGAAAAATTGTGTGGGGCAGTTGGACTTTTATTACTTTTTTTTTTTTTAATTTTGTTCTTATTTTTAATAATTTTTGTTCTTATTTTTTAAGTCCACAACTTCCGATGCTTTGATAGCTCCTGCAGTAGGATTTAAGATATGACCGCTATCTGACAGGTAGTCTATTAAGCCACCCCACAGAGATAGCTTGATAGGCATTCTGCAATGACATCCCTGAGGCCTTTCAGAAAGCCTCTGGCTGCCATGACACCCGCACAGCTCCCTGCGATCTCATCAGAATTGACAGCAGCATTTAAAAGGTTAACAGCCCAGATGAGCCGCATGGCTCATCAGTGATTTCGTTGCCAAGTGCCAGCTGGAAGAAAGATCTGGCATCCGGGATGTATGAAGAGAGGTCTCTCTTCATACACAGACTGCCGATACAGGCCATCCGCAGGTTTCGGCTCCCAGTTTATATGCGGATAGTTAAAGTTCCCCATAATAATTACCTCATTGTGATTTCCTGCTTCATCTGTTTTGCATCAGTAATATATTTTCAGTGGCTTCTGTTAAATTTGGGGTCTACAGAAGACCCCCTACAAGAATTTTATTGGTTTTCCGACTGTGTTTTCCACCCACAGAGACTCCACATGTTCATCTCCCGCCTATATATCTTCCCGTAATGTGGGCTTTAAACAGGATTTTGCATAAAAACAAGCCCCTCCTACTTTCTGGTTTTTACAATCTCTTCTAAACAAACTGTAAGCCTGTAAGTTCACTGCCAGTTATCCGTTATTCTCAACCAGGTCTCCGTTATTCTCATTATGTCATAGTTTTCCTTAGACATTATTACTTCCACTTCAGCTACCTTATCAGTCACACTTTTAGCATTAGTCACCATACAGTTTAGAAGGTTTTGATTATTTGTTATATTATGTGTATCCCCAGTGACTGTTCCACCAATTCTAACTGCATTAACCCCTCCCACCGTTAGCACCCACATTTCCATTACTTAGTCCCAGGTCACAGTCTACACTGTGTTCCCTTCTATCTCTCGTTGCCCCCTAGTCTTTAGTTTAAACACTTCTCCACCCTTCTAGCCATCCTCTCCCCCCATCACAGCTTCCCCCTCCCCAGTGAGATGCAGCCCATCCCTACAGTAGAACCTATAGCCAACAGCAAAGTTGGCCCAGCTCTCCAGGAACCAAACCTACCCCCCACCCTACTACACAGTTTGAACATCAGGTGAAGAGTGTATCGATACTTTTTATTAGGCAGATTTGTAAGGCAGCTTCTTGGAGTTTCATTAGTACTTTGATTCTCCAAGGAATATCCCTATAGCGCAGAGGAAGGGGGTGTGGCTATATAGAAAGGGCGGGGCTAGGGGGTCTCCTCCCTGGGATTTCCCTATTGCAAGTTGAGAGGGGGCAGAGCTAGAGCGCAGATCCCTCTAGCCTTGCCCCCTGCTCTCCAGGAAGCACTCTAACCCTGCTCCCCCTCTCTCTTCCTGGCAATGGCAAAATCCCTTGAGGAACCCGTTGCTGGAAGGAGAGTTGGAGGGAATCCCTTACTGCCACCCGCTGCTGGGGAATTGTCCAGCAGTGGTGTTAAAGGATTACAGCAGGACATTTAAAACTTGCTGCCCAGAAGCAAATATTAAATGTCCCGCTGTAAACTCCTGTTAGTCCTCGCGAGGATTAAGGGAACCCCTAGGGAGATGAACGGAACTCTCGAGGCTTCCCCTCATTTCCGCGAGGACTAACAGGACTTTACAGCGCAACACTTAAAATGTGCTTCTGGGTGAAGCGGCGCCACTGCTGTTTGGAATTCCCTTAGTCGGCAGAAGACTTATAATCTTCTTTTTGGCGTGTCGAACACAGCTAAACTCCTGCTCCCATAGGAGTCCATAGAAACTCCCGCGCAGCTCGCACTACGGATAGGTCAGGTCCTATCTTTTCACGAGGCACTGATCTTAGATATGGGCATTGTAGTCACACCTGTCCTATCTTTTGAAGGTGCAAGTTTTTTGCGCGTCTGAAATTCCTTCATCTGAACGATTCATCTGAATAGGAAACCATTGGTTCTGATAGACGCAATATTTTCACGCGCCTATTATGTGTGAAAACAACGCCTGTGTGAATGAGGCCTTACCTAGTAGTCATCAGACACCAGTTTGACTTTTAGATTTCTCCCTGCTTTCTCTTCCTCTATACTGTGGTAACAATGCCATGATGCATCAGCACAACATCACATGACCATTTCTCTCTATTGTCGCCTAAAGACAAGAAGTATACTGTCTGGGAACATGAAGTGTGATCTTCATTGTAACTGTGTGACAGGAGCCTCAAATAATCAGCAGTAATGTGGTATCTGCCCCGCTTTGTGGAACACTCCATGTAATTTCATCACGCAGGAGGTCCTGGTGACTCAGATCGTTCTCTGCAGGAGTCACAGAGAGACAAATAATTCTCAGGTGGTCAGAAGTGAATCACATGACCAAAAGGAAGAGAAGGACTCTTCAGATAGAAGGGAATAACTAAACAAGGTAACATTAGCTGACCTACATATATTATGTATTGGATAACTACTTAAGGGCTCGTTCAGACGAGCGTGTTTTGGTGCGTACTTAGGTGCGTACATACGTCCGCACCTAGGTACGAGCAAAAGCACACGTGAACACAGCTGCGTGCTTGTTGTCAATGGAGCCGCGGCTGCTGCCGGCGGCTCCATTGAAAACAATGCTCTGCCGGTCCCCTGCATTCTTTTCCAGGGAAGGGCTTTACATATAAGCCCTTCCCTGAAAAAGAAACATTTTAGTGCAAAACAAAAAAAGAATTAAAAAAAACTTACCTCTCCACCGCTGCTGTGACCCCCGCGGGCATGAAGAACACATCTGCCGCATGCGGCAGATGTATCCTTCACCCCCGCTAGTTAAAAGAATTCCCTGCTGCTACATCTGCCACATCTGTGGCAGATGCAGCAAAAGGAATTCTTCAGTTCTCAACCGCAGCTGTCACACATGACAGCTTTGGTAGAGAGTCCTGCTGCCGGCATCCTGTCAATGGCTTTTCAGGGAAGGGCTTCATAATCCCTTCCCTGAAAAGCCATTTAAATTAGTGCGAAAAAAAAAAATTCTCACCTCCCTTCAGTTGCCAGGGCTCAGCCGCAACTTCTAGCGCTGTCCCAGGCTCTGTAGTTCTGAGCTATCAGCAGCCGGGGATTTAAAATCCCCAGCTGCTGATAGCTGAGCAGCGCTACAGAGCCGGGGACAGCGGCAGAAGTCCCCGCTAAGCCCCGGCAGCTGTTAGTGGCTTTGCAGGGAAGGGCTTCATAAGACCTTCCCTGAAAAGCCTTTTAAAATAGTAAAAAAAAATAGGTACTCAACTCCCTTCAGCTGCCGGGGCACAGCCGCGTCTTCTTCTGCTGTCCCCTGCACTGTGTTGCTGAACTGCTGATTAGAGATGAGCGAACGTACTCGTAATGAGTACTTACGCACCCGAGTACCGCCATTTTCGAGTACTTCAGTACTGGGGCGTAAAGATTCGGGGGGCGCCGGGGGGCGGGGAGAGGCGCGGCGGTGCGGGGGGTAGCAGCGGGGAACAGGGGGGAGGCCTCTCTCCCTCTCCCCCCCACTCCCCACTGCTACCCCCCGTGCCGCCACGGCGCCCCCCGAATCTTTACGCGCGAGTACCGCTGTACTCGAAAATGGCGGTGCTCGGGTGCGTAAGTACTCGTAACGAGTACGTTCGCTCATCTCTACTGCTGATCTATCACCAGCCGGGGATTTAAAATCCCCGCCTGCTGAAAGAGCTGAATGTAATTGGCTGAGGTGCTCAGCTAATCACAGGCAGCTCTCACCTGTCATTCATTCATTCGGGGAGAGCTGCCTGTGAATGGCTGAGCACCTCAGCCAATCACATTCAGCTCTTTCAGCAGGCGGGGATTTTAAATCCCCGGCTGGTGATAGATCAGCAGTTCAGCACCACAGTGCAGGGGACAGCAGGAGAAGATGCAGCTGTGCCCCGGCAGCTGAAGGGAGGTGAGTATCTATTTTTTTTGTTTTTTAAATCACTTTTAATTCATTTCCAGGGAATGGCTTATATGTAAAGCCCTTCCCTGAAAAATAATTCAGGTGTGCCAGCAGACCATTGTCTTCAATGGAGCCGCCGGCAGCAGCAGCGGCTCCATTGAAGGGAATGCCTGCATTTTTATTCTTTTTTACACTAAAATCTTTCTTTTTCAGGGAAGGGCTTATATGTAAAGTCCTTCCCTGAAAAGGAATGCAGGGAGCCAGCAGGCCATTATTTTCAATGGAGCCGCCGGCAGCAGCCGCGGCTCCATTGAAAACAATGCGTGCATTCCCTATGGTGCACACATGTCCTATGTTTGCAGGCACGCACCTGCAAAGTACAGACATGTGCACACACCATAGGGAATGCAGTGTTGTAAATACAAGCGTGTTTTTGTGCGTGCGTATGCATGCACCAAAACGCGCTCGTCTGAGCGCACCCTAAAGGAGTTTTCCAGGGAGAATACTATTGATGACCTATCCTCAGGAGTTGATCTGCTGGGGTTCGTTGCTCAGGACCTAACCGATCAGCTGAGCAGACGCATGCTGTCAGCGCTGCAAATACCAACAAGAAAAGGGGCCACAGCAATCACAAAATATCCCACAGAATAAATTCTAATGGGAGGAGGAAAAAAAGAGACTTTTTACAGTCAACAGAATGCAGAGCCACCGTTGGGGTTATGGACAAAAACCCCTTTAACATGCACTGAAAAATCGTTGAAAGGTGGCAGCATAAAGTGATGCAAAAAAATTTTTTATTTAAAGGAACATTTTTATTGTGATGCTCAGCCAATCAGAGCCAGCGCCTGATGAACGAATCACAGCCATTCATTGTCTGTGATTGATTAATCGAGCGCCAGCTCTTATTGCCTGAATCTAGGCCCTCAGCCAATCGGAGGCAGCACTTCCTGGAGACGGGGATTTTCTAATGCCCGGCCAGAAGAGATGCTCAAGACAACTGCCAGGGACCGGGATGAAGACAGGCCGGAACCGGACAGTGCTTCTTAGATGATGTATGTGTTTTCTTTTAAAAACAAATTCCGCAGCTAGGGCTTAGTTTAGGTCTTTGACAGTAGGATTTTCTTGACATATAACATTTGACTTGAGTACGTTGTACAATAGATGCGCCCCCCGCTGTTAACCCCTTCCCTGCCGCGATCTATGTAGATCGCGGCATGGGAGGGGTTCACAGAGGGAGTGCGCTCCCTCCGCGATGTCACCGGGCTCTCACGATTATATTGGAAGAGCCCGGTTGGTTGCTATGGCAACAGGACGCCAGACACTGGTGTCCTGTATTGCCATAACCTGTGATCGCTGTATAAGCGATAAGGCATGGCAGGGCAGTAACCCTGCCATGCCTTATCACAGCGATCATCAGTGCTATACTGTAAGTGCCCCAGAGGGACACAAATCGTGTAGAAGAGAAAAGCAATAATAAAATAAAAATGAATAAAAAAGAAAAAAAAAACCTTTTTTATGCTTTTTCTCATGTTAGCATAAAAAAAATGTAAAACCTCACATATTTGGTATTGTCGCGTCCGTAACGACGCGTACAATAAGCTGCACATGCTTTTGACTGTGCAGGGAAAAAAGCGTTTAAAAAAACACTAAAAAACTCCCTAAAAACACAATAAAAGTTATCAAAGCCGTATGTACCCTAAAATGGTACCAATAAAAACTAAAGCTCGTCACGCAAAAAATAAGCCCCCACAGAGCTCCGTACATAGAAAAATAAAAAAGTTACAGTACTTTGAATACAGCGATTTAGAAAAAAAATGATTTCCAAAAAAAGGGTTTTTCTTGCAGAAAAGTGGAAAAACTTAAAAAAAATGTAAGAATTTTGGCATTGTTGTAACCGTACCGACCCGCAGAAAAAATGGCTTGTGTAATTTTTGCTGCATTGTTAACGCTGTGAAAAGAAAAAAATATATGGCAGAATTGATGTGTTTTCTCTCCCTGCTATCATAAAAACAATAATAAAAGTTTTACAATATAGTCTATGTACCCAAAAATAGCGCTGATAAAAACTACAGTTTGCCACGCAAAAAACAAGCCTTTATACGGCCGCGTCGACGGAAAAATTAAAAAGTTATGACTTTTGAAAAAGGGAGAAGAAAATCCGCCAAAAATCGTCGCGTCCTTAAGCCCAAAATAGGCCGTGTCCTTAAGAGGTTAAAAGGCTTTAAAGGCTCCTTAGGGCCACATCTGACTGTGTGCAGTACTGTTGAGGCTGCTTTTAGCAGTTTTGCACATTTTGAATTTTTTTTGTATATCGGGCGTGCAGACCATAGCGTCCTCAGTCTGCAGTCATTTTACTGAGTATAGGGGCAGTACTGGTGAGGCAGGGTCAGTGGTACAGGCTTATCAAAATGTACATGAAGGAGACAAATGCAATAATAGCAACCAGAGTCTCTAACAGAAAATAATATGAGAAGTGAGAACACTTTGCATTTTTCATCTTAAGGCTGATTTACACGCAACGGTTATCGCTCAAAAATCGTCCAAGCGACTGCTTTTAAGCGATAGCTGGTGTGTGGAAATGCGCGCCCATTGTGGACTTACCGTGTACTCTTCGTTCATCGCTGACTTCAAGTCAGCATACAATTTTTGACCCTAATAACAGGGACGGCAAGCTGTGTTCTCCGCGGGCAGCGCTGATAGCATTGTATGCAGCCAGCAGCCCGTGGCAAAACAAAGCAGATGTATCTGGAGAACAGACCATCCGCTGTTCTCTAAATACATGCAAATGAAGCTAGTTGGCTACTAACGGCTAGTTAGCCCACTAGTAGCTAATGCAAAATTTATCGCTCAAAACTCTGTTTCTGGCGAATTTTGAGCAATCATCTTTGTGTGTAAATGAGGCTTTATTCTTCTGTACTTGACATATAACGTTTGACCTGAGAATGTTGTACAATAGCAGCAAAGCATTGTGATGTCCCTGTAATTGGCATCTACTGTTCAGAAGACAGTATACATTCAACTGGGTTATTGTTCCTCAGTATCTAATATTAGGCATTTTAATTATCTTGACACAGCTTTGATTGCCTTGGATTTCAGGTTATTATGAACTTGTTCCCTAAGTTACAGTCACTGTTATCTTGTTAAATTGCCACTTTGGGGAATTCAAATTCGAAGATTTCTCATACTTCTTTAAATGTCCCTTTTTAAATTGAATGGTATGGACCTTGTTAACTTGATTAGAGACCTCGCTGTGTAGCGAGAGCTAGAAAAACATTGCTGGTTAGAAGACCACTAGTAAATCCCAAAGACATCGTGATAATAACCAAGTATCTCAAACATCTTATTTGATGATGTACCTGGCTTTGCCCAAGTTAAGTAGGTACAGGAGTTTATCTGTTATTCGCACAAAAAATGTTAGGAAATGATGGTTACTTCAGAAGAACTGAGGAATATCATATGTATACACATAGAGGAGCGTTAGATTCTCCTCAACTGCATGTACCAATGTCCATCTGCAAAATGTGCCACCCCTCCCACTCTCCTCCCTTTTTACCCTTAAAGGTAACTCCTCTTTTTAATCAAATTTAACCCCAGACTGGAGGTTGCAGCCCCTTCTTAGCCTTAAAGGCTCCATCCCTGCAGTCCATGACCGCTTCCTTATGTACTTTACAGCCCTTCAGTATATACACAAAGAGGTCAGTTAGCTTCTCAGTATATACACCATATAGGTCAGTTAGCTTCTCCTCAGTATATACACCATAAAGGTCAGTTAGCTTCTCCTCAGTATATACACCATAAAGGTCAGTTAGCTTCTCCTCAGTATATACACCATAGAGGTCAGTTGGTTTCTCCTCAGCATACAAATCATTTCCCTAGGCTTTATGGTTTCTTGGAAAAGAACTATGTCATGTATCACAGATTTTCACAGTTTTTTATGCTTAGAATTTAATATTGAAGTTGTGGCCCCGTTACTTTTCCTATTAGGTTGTAAAAAGTAGTCGTGGCAAATTTCATGTTTGTGCGGTTCAAATGTGTGTTACCAGTTACATTACATAGGGGGTCATTTACTTTCGCACTTAGAATTGAATAATCAAGTTGCGACCCCTTTACTTTTCCTATTTAGGACCTAAAGAATGGTTGTGCCAAACTTCATGTTTGTACAACAGCGGGAAGTTACATTATGTAGGGGTGCCAATACTTTTGCACTTAGCACTGAATAATCAAGCTGTGACCCCCCCCCCCCCCCCTTTACTTTTCCTATTGAGGGCCTAAAGAATGCCCCTGCCAAATTTCATGTTTGTACAACATCGGGAAGTTAGAGAATTAGATTGGGTACATTACATAGGGGTACTAATACTCTTGCACTTAGTATGTAATAATCAAGTTGTGACCCTTTAACTTTTCCTATTTAGGACCTAAAGAATGATCGTGCCAAATTTCTTGTTTGTACAACACCGTGAAGTTAGAGAATTAGTGGCCAGCCAGTCTTCAGTGAGTCAGTGAAGGAAAGAGGGGGAAAAAATAGATAGATAGATAGATAGATAGATAGATAGATATAAAACTAATGTACAATTGAGCTATAATGATTTGCAATATTTGTAAGGTATTGAAAAAGTAAAAAAAAAATTGCAGGGTTGAATGCAAAAAACTGCTTTTGCACAATTTTTTTGATTTGTTTTTTGAGTTTCATTTTTCAGCTTTCTCTGCGCAGCAAAGATTACATATAAAGCTTATTCTACAAGTAAGTACAAGTACAGTATTACCAATTTATTTAGCTTTTTTATTAGAGATGAGCGAGCACCAAAATGCAAGGGTGCTCATTACTCGAGTCGAACTTTTCGCGATGCTCGAGGGTTCATTTCGAGTAACGAACCCCATTGAAGTCAATGGGCGACTCGAGCATTTTTATATATCGCCGATGCTCGCTAAGGTTTTCATTTGTGAAAATCTGGGCAATTCAAGAAAGTGATGGGAACGACACAGAAACGGATAGGGCAGGCGAGGGGCTACATGTTGGGCTGCATCTCAAGTTCCCAGGTCCCACTATTCAGCCACAATAGCGGCAAGAGTGCCCCCCCTCCCAACAATTTTTACTTCTGAAAAACCCTCATTAGCAAGGCATACCTTAGCTAAGCACCACCCTACCTCCAACAAAGCACAATTACTGCCTGCATGACACTCCGCTGCCACTTCTCCTGGGTTACATGCTGCCCAACCCCCCCCCCCCCCCCGCACGACCCAGTGTCCACAGCGCACACCAAAGTGTCCCTGCGCAGCCTTCAGCTGCCCTCATGCCACACGCTGGCCTCATAGCCACACCACCCTCATATCTATTTATAAGTGCGTCTGCCATGAGGAGGAACCGCAGGCACACACTGCAGAGGGTTGGCAGGGCCAGGCAGCGACCCTCTTTAAAAGGGGTGGGGCGATAGCCCACAATGCTGTACAGAAGCAATGAGAAATCCAATCCTGTGCCACCTCCATCAGGAGTTGCACACGTGGGCATAGCAATGGGGAACCCATGTGCCACACACTATTCATTCGGTCAAGGTGTCGCATAGCTCAATCCACACTGCAAGGGGAAAGCCGTCTGCGCTCTGCCCCCTACCCAAGTCAGTCAGTGTCTTTGTGCCAGACAGATCAAACACCGCGATGGGAGCTAAGTTTGCACCAACAGCATAGGTGGGTCCTAGGAAACCCAAGACATGAACCAAAAATTGATCTGACCGGCCAAACATGGCAGACTTGCACCGCGGCCACGACAAAGGGCTCGGCCCCCAGCTTCAGCAATCCTAGGCAGGAAGCGGACTTTCACTGCACCCAGGACATAGGCCTCTGCACAAACCCTCAGCAATCGCGGGCCTACAGCGGACTCCAATGCTAGCGTAGCTGTGCACGTCTCATTAGCGCTGTATTGCTCCTGTAGTTTATCCCAATGCAGTGCCCCGGATAGTAGAGCTAACGTCAGATTAAATGCAGGTGGGCTTCGGCCCACACTGCATGCCCCAGTCAGACCGGGGTTTTTTATAAATAGTCACAGGCAGGTACAACTCCGCAATGGGAATTCCGTGTGCACCGACAGCATGGGTGGCTCCCTGGAACCCACCGGCGGTACATAAACAAATCCCATTGCAGTGCCCAGCACAGCTGAGGTAACGTCAGGTTTAATGCAGGTGGGCTTCGGCCCACACTGCATGCCCCAGTCAGACTGGGGTTCTTTATAAGTAGACACATGCGGTTACAACTCCGTGTGGACCGACAGCATAGGTGGCTCCCAGGAAGCCACCGGCGGTACATAAATATATCCCATTGCATTGACCAGCACAGCTGAGGTAACGTCAGATTAAATGCAGGTGGGCTTCGGCCCACGCTGCATGCCCCAGTCAGACTGGGGTTTTTTATAAGTAGACACTGGCAGGTACAACTCCCTAATGTGAAGTCCCTGTGGACCCACAGCATGGGTGGCTCCCTGGAACCCATCGGCGGTACATAAATGTATTCCATTGCAGTGACCTGCTCAGCAGAGCTAACGTCACATACAATACAGGTGTACTTCGGCCCACAGTGCATGCCCCAGTCAGAGTGGTAATATGTACCTTAACAGTAACCGCGTTGGTGGGAATTTGGTGGCGACTGCGGACCTAGTAGCGCGGTTTTATTCAGTTGGTTTTCGGAATGTGGCCAGTATTAAAGGGGTTGTCTCACGCCGAAACGGGTTTTTTTTTAAATTCAATAGGCCCCCCGTTCGGCGTGAGACAAACCCGATGCATGTGTTAAAAAAAAAAACGGGTAGTACTTACCGAATCCCCGCGCTGCGGCGACTTCTTCCTTCTTCTTACTTACCTTAGTAAGATGGCCGCCGGGATCTTCACTGTGTAGTCCATTGCCGATTCCAGCCTCCTGATTGGCTGGAATCGGCACACGTGACGGGGCGGAGCTACGAGGAGCCGCTCTCCGGCACGAGCGGCCCCATTCAGAAGACAGAAGACCGCACAGCGCAAGCGCGTCTAAAATCGCCAGAAGAGGCGGCTTTAGACGTATCCATGGAGACGAGGACGCCAGCAACGGAGCAGGTAAGTGAATAACTTATGTATGGCTCATAATTAATGCACGATGTACATTACAAAGTGCATTAATATGGCCATACAGAAGTGTATAACCCCACATGCTTTCATGAGACAACCCCTTTAAGTGGGCCGTGACGGGGGGATGGTGGGGGGGCTCTCTTGTTGTGTCGGTAAAGGTGAAATTCTTGGACTGCCACCAGACGGACCAATGCAAAGGTATTTGGCAAGAATGTTTTCATTGTTGGAGGAGGAGGGGGATGTTTTTGTGGCACTACGTGTCCTCTCCACGTGTCCGTGGTTATATGCAGCTTAACAGTAACCGCGTTGGTGGGAAATGGCCTCGCCACCATCATGTCTTTGGGAAGCCTTCGTTTCCACACCCCAGTGACATAGTATTAGCAGCGGTATAGGCAGAGCCCAGAATTAGTAACATTTCAGTGGTAGCATTAGGGACAGGCCCCAGTAACATATCACTAGCAGCATTATAGGGGGAGCACAGTATTAGTTCCATTTCAGTAGTAGTAGCAGTCCAGACAGGCCCCAGTAACAATTCCGAAGCAGCATTATAGGGGGAGCACAGTATTAGTTCCATTTCAGTAGTAGTAGCAGTCAAGACAGGCCACAGTAACATTCCCGTTGCAGCTGTTTAGGGAGATAACAGTCTCTTTCACATTTCAGTAGTTGCAGTATAGACAAGGCCCCAGTTACATTTATGTAGCAAAAGTGTAGGCCAACCCCACACACCTTGCTGTAGCATGAGTGCAGGCGAAGCCCATAAAAATTACTAGGATTACACTGTAGGCGAGGGCCCAAAAAAATTGGTGTACCAACAGTACTAATGTACCTCAGAAAAATTGCCCATGCCCAACCAAGAGGGCAGGTGAAACCCATTAATCGCTTTGGTTAATGTGGCTTAATTTGTAACTAGGCCTGGAGGCAGCCCAGTTAAAATAAAACTTGGTTCAGGTGCAAGTTTCAACGCTTTAATGAGAATTGAAACATATAAACATTGTTTACAAAAGTCATATGACTGAGCCTTGTGGGCCTAAGAAAAATTGCCCGTTCGGCGTGATTACGTGAAGTTTCAGGAGGAGGAGGATGAATATAATACACAGATTGATGAAGCTAAAAGGTCCCTGTTTTTTATGGTGATAGAGAACGATGCTTCCATCCGCGGGTGCAGCCTACGTATTGTTTAGGTACCGCTGCTGTCCGCTGGTGGAGAAAAGAAGTCTGGGGAAATCCAGGCTTTGTTCATCTTGATGAGTGTAAGCCTGTCGGCACTGTCAGTTGACAGGTGGGTACGCTTATCCGTGATGATTCCCCCAGCCGCACTAAACACCCTCTCTGACAAGACGCTAGCCGCAGGACAAGCAAGCACCTCCAGGGCATACAGCGCGAGTTCAGGCCACGTGTCCAGCTTCGACACCCAGTAGTTGTAGGGAGCAGAGGCGTCACGGAGGATGGTCGTGCAATCGGCTACGTACTCCCTCACCATCCTTTTACAGTGCTCCCGCCGACTCAGCCTTGACTGGGGAGCGGTGACACAGTCTTGCTGGGGAGCCATAAAGCTGGCAAAGGCCTTGGAGAGTGTTCCCCCTGTCTGCGCTGTACATGCTGCCTGATCTCCGCGCCTCCTCTGCTACCTGGCCCTCGGAACTGCGCCTTCTGCCACTAGCGCTTTCGGATGGGAATTTTACCATCAGTTTGTCCGCCAGGGTCCTGTGGTATAGCATCACTCTCGAACCCCTTTCCTCTTCGGGTATGAGAGTGGAAAGGTTCTCCTTATACTGTGGGTCGAGCAGTGTGTACACCCAGTAATCCGTTGTGGCCAGAATGCGTGTAACATGAGGGTCACGAGAAAGGCATCCTAACGTGAAGTCAGCCATGTGTGCCAGGGTACCTGTACGCAACACATGGCTGTCCTCACTAGGAAGATCACTTTCAGGGTCCTCCTCCTCCTCCTCTGGCCATACACGCTGAAAGGATGACAGGCAAGCAGCATGGGTACCCTCAGCAGTGGGCCAAGCTGTCTCTTCCCCCTCCTCCTCATGCTCCTCCACCTCCTCCTCAACGCGCTGAGATATAGACAGGAGGGTGCTCTGACTATCCAGCGACATACTGTCTTCCCCCACCTCCGTTTCTGAGCGCAAAGCGTCTGCCTTTATGCTTTGCAGGGAACTTCTCAAGAGGCATAGCAGAGGAATGGTGACGCTAATGATTGCAGCATCGCCGCTCACCATCTGGGTAGACTCCTCAAAGTTTCCAAGGACCTGGCAGATGTCTGCAAACCAGGCCCACTCTTCTGTAAAGAATTGAGGAGGCTGACTCACACTACGCCGCCCATGTTGGAGTTGGTATTCCACTATAGCTCTACGCTGCTCATAGAGCCTGGCCAACATGTGGAGCGTAGAGTTGCACCGAGTGGGGACGTCACACAGCAGTCGGTGCACTGGCAGATTAAACCGATGTTGCATGGTGGCAGCGTCCGTGTTGGACTTGCAGAAATGTGTGCTGAGCCGGCGCACCTTTCTGAGCAGGTCTGACAAGCGTGGGTAGCTTTTCAGAAAGCGCTGAACCACCATATTAAAGACGTGGGCCAGGCATGGCACGTGCATGAGGCTGCCGAGCTGCAGAGCCGCCACCAGGTTACGGCCGTTGTCACACACGACCATGCGCGGTTGTAGGCTCAGCGGCGAAAGCCAGCGGTCGGTCTGCTCTGTCAGACCCTGCAGCAGTTCGTGGGCCGTGTGCCTCTTCTCTCCTAAGCTTAGTAGTTTCAGCACGGCCTGCTGGCGTTTGCCCACCGCTGTGCTGCCACCCCGCGCGACACCGACTGCTGGCGACGTGCTGCTGCTGACACATCTTGATTGCGAGACAGAGGTTGCGTAGGAGGAGGAGGAGGGTGGTTTTATGGAGGAAGCATACACCGCCGCAGATACCACCACCGAGCTGGGGCCCGCAATTCTGGGGGTGGGTAGGATGTGAGCGTTCCCAGGCTCTGACTCTGTCCCAGCCTCTACTAAATTCACCCAATGTGCCGTCAGGGAGATATAGTGGCCCTGCCCACCTGTGCTTGTCCACGTGTCCGTTGTTAAGTGGACCTTGGCAGTAACCGCGTTGGTGAGGGAGCGTACAATGTTGCAGGAGACGTGGTCGTGCAGGGCTGGGACGGCACATCGGGAAAAGTAGAGGCGACTGGGAACCGAGTAGCGCGGGTCCGCCGCCGCCATCATGTTTTTGAAAGCCTCTGTTTCCACAAGCCTATACGGCAGCATCTCCAGGCTGATCAATTTGGCTATGTGCACGTTTAACGCTTGAGCGTGCAGGTGCGTGGCGGCGTACTTGCGCTTGCGCTCAAACAATTGCGCTAGCGACAGCTGAACGCAGCGCTGAGAGACATTGGGAAACAGTTGGTGGATTATTCGGTCTGGCCCTGCCTCCTCTACCCCTGGCCACCGCACTGCCTCTTCCAACCTGCCCTGCTGCTGCACCTGCCTCCCCCTCTGAAGACCTGTCCTCAGTAGGCTTAGCAAACCAGGTGGGGTCAGTCACCTCATCGTCCAGCTGCTCTTCCTCCGAATCCTCTGTGCGCTCCTCCCTCGGAGTTACTGCCCTTACCACTACCTCACTGATAGACAACTGTGTCTCATCGTCATCGTCCTCCTCACCCACTGAAAGGTCTTGAGACAGTTGCCGGAAGTCCCCAGCCTCATCCCCCGGACCCCGGGAACTTTCCAAAGGTTGGGCATCGGTCATGATAAACTCCTCTGGTGGGAGAGGAACCATTGCTGCCCAATCTGGGCAGGGGCCCGAGAACAGTTCCTGGGAGTCTGCCTGCCCCTCAGAATGTGTCATTGTAATGGAGTGAGGAGGCTGGGAGGAAGGAGGAGCAGCAGCCAGAGGATTCAAAGTTGCAGCTGTGGACGGCGTAGAAGACTGGGTGGTCGATAGATTGCTGGATGCACTTTCTGCCATCCATGACAGGACCTGCTCACACTGCTCATTTTCTAATAAAGGTCTACCACGTGGACCCATTAATTGTGAGATGAATCTGGGGACCCCTGGAATCTGGAAACTTGCCTCTCTCCTAATCCTGCAGCAGTCGGCTGCGATACACCTGGACCAGGATGTCGGCCTGTGCCCACACCCTGACTTGGGCCTCCGCGTCCTCGCCCCCGTCCTCTAGGCCTACCCCTACCCCTCAGCATGGTGTATTACGAGATTAGCAGAAACAGAACGCTGTAATTAAATGTGCCGCTTATTGGCCTGTGGTTGGAGGCTGACTTCGCGTACGTAACGCACTGCGGAGGCTGACTTCGCGTACGTAACGCACTGCAGAGACAGGCAACAATTATGTGTAAGGCTGGGTATTAATTCAACAACTACTACCCCCAGCAGAGACGCAGTAAACTGAAGGCAGTGACAGGCAGGCCTAATATTGTATTTTTTGGGAACAACCACACTGCCTGTGATATACACTGTATTTCGATTGCCCTGTTGGAGGCTGACTTTGCGTACGTAACGCACTGCAGAGGCAGGAAACAATTATGCGCAAGGCTGGGTATTAATTCACCAACTACTACACCCAGCAGAGACGCTGTAAACGGAAGGCACTGACAGGCAGGCCAAATCTTGAATATTTTTAAACTTTGTGGGAACAACCACACTGCCTGTGATATGCGCTGTATTTCGATTGCCCTGTTGGAGGCTGACTTCATGTACGTAACGCACTGCAGAGGCAGGCAACAATTATGCACAAGGCTGGGTATTAATTCAACAACTACTACCCCCAGCAGAGACGCAGTAAACTGAAGGCAGTGAAAGGCAGGCCTAATATTGTATTTTTTGGAAGTTTTTGGTGACAACCACACTGCCTGTGATATACACTGTATTTCGATTTCCCTGTTGGAGGCTGACTTCGCGTATGTAACGCACTGCAGAGGCAGGCAACAATTATGCGCAAGGCTTGGTATTAATTCACTAACTACTACCCCCAGCAGAGACGCAGTAAACTGAAGGCAGTGACAGGCAGGCCTAATATTGTATTTTTTGGAAGTTTTTGGGAAAAAGCCCACTGCCTATAAAGCTAGTATACCTCTTTTCCTGCCTCACCAGTACTGCCCCTATACTGAGTAAAATGACTGCAGACTGAGGACGCTATGGTCTGCATGCCCGATATACAAAAAAATAATTGTGCAACACTGCTAAAAGCAGCCTCAACAGTACTGCAAACGGTCAGATGTGGCCCTAAGAAGGACCGTTGGGGTTCTTGAAGACTAAAATAACACCTAACACTCTCCCTATAGCAGCAGCAGCATTAGCAGCACTTTCCCTGATCTCTCTCAGCGTGCATCTGTGGCGAGCCGCGGGCGGGGCAGATTTAAATACTCGGGTGTCACCTGATCTCCCCAGCCACTCACTGCAGAGGGGTGGTATAGGGCTGGAACGTCACAGGAGGAAGTTGTAATGCCTTCCATGTCTTTCTATTGGCCAGAAAAGCGCGCTAATGTCTCAGAGATGAAAGTGAAAGTAACTCGAACATCGCGTGGTGCTCGTCTCGAGTAACGAGCATCTCGAACACCCTAATACTCGAACAAGTATCAAGCTCGGACGAGTATGCTCGCTCATCCATATTTTTTATGTTTTACTACTGTTACAAAATAAACCTTTTTAAAAATAAAAAGATTTGTTTTTATTTCACCATATTCTGAGACTCATAACCTTTTTCATCAATGTAGTTGTGTGAGGGCTTCTTTTTGGCAAGACGAACTGTAGTTTTATATTGATACCTTTTGGGGCACATGCCTGTCACATAAACACTTCCTGAGCACATAATATAGGTACAACTGTCAGGGGTTGATCTCTCGCTCTCTCTGCACTCTCCTTCCATTCAGATAGCAAAAGGAGCATAAAACACACCCCAACATGGTCCATTGACCCAAAGATTCTTGCTCTAGTTATAATGCAGAACCAGAAGTTTTCGATACACATTCATACACTGCTTGCCAGTGGTCAAAGGGTTCACACTATAGAAGCCTAACCCCTTAGTGGCCAAGCCTATTTGTGTCATAATGACTAGGCCAAATTTAGAAAGTCTGACGTGTCATAGAATAACTCCGTAAAGGTTTTGCATATCAAGTAATTCTGGCTTTTTTGACATATATTATACTTCATTTAGGTGGTAAATATAGACCGATAGAATTTGTGGATATTTATTAAAAGCACCAAAATTGGGAAAATCTTCAACTGCAAATACAGATAGTCCCCAACTTGCGAACATTCGACTTACGAATTTCGCTAGATACGAACTATCTGTACAGCACAGTATGATGTAATGCTATGGCTGTCAGAGCGGTATTTAAAGTGTTAACAGTTCCGACAAGCGCCACGGCTCGTCGGAACTGCTGCCGCCGGGTGCCCGCTGTAAGAACAGCCGGCACCCGACGTTGTATGGAGTGGGATCCACCCGCGATCCCCTCCATACAACCATTTGTTCGACTTGCGAACAAAACGGACTTGTGAACGGGCTCCCGGAACGGAACCTGTTCGCAAGTCGGGGAGTAACTGTATGTGCAAACATACTGTACGAATTTTGATGAGATATATATTTCTATCTGTTTACTTTATTCTGGAAGCACATTAGAAAAACTTTAGTTTTTTTAACCATTTAGGAGATGTACAAATTTAACATTAGCTTAACATTTTGAGGAACTTTTTTTTTTTTATAGCGCACATGAAAATGAGGATTTGCACCCCAAAATGGATACCCCTGTTTGTCCTGTTTCAGAAACCCACCCGTTATGGCCGTAATATTATGTCTGTATGCACAATGGTGTGCAAACCGAAAGGAGCAGCTGGTGTCTTTCAGAACTGAAATTTTGCTTGAAGGTGTTATAGGTCCCATTGCACACTTGTAGAGCACCTGAACTGCCAAAACGATAGAGAACCCCCACAAATGAAAACAAAACCCCTTAACGAATTCATCTATGGGTGTACTGCGTATTTTCACTACACAGGTTTTTGAATGAATCTAAGCAAGGCAGATGGAAAAAATTAGTATTTTCATTTTTTTGGCAATTGTTTCATTTTAAAAACACTTTCATCTGTACAGCACAGATGAATGAAGACTTTCACCCCGAAATGGATACCCTTGTTTGTTCTATTTTCAGAAACATACCTATTGTAGCCCCAATCTGCTTACTGGACACATGGCTGGGCCTATACTGGAGGGAACACCCAATGGATTTCAGGGCACAACTGAATAAATTCCAGGCCTCATTGCTCACTTGGGCAGAAAAGACCTGCCTCCCGTCTTTTTCGGAGTTCCCTAAATCTTAGATAAAAGTAATAATGTAAACTGTGTGGCATGTCTCAAAACGGGTAATTACAGAGACTGGTTGGGATGCGTACATGGGGCAATAAAACCGGGTATCCCTCCTCTTCCCATGCATGCTGCAAACGTGACACTTTTTTTTTGGGGGGGGGGGGGTATTTCTTGACCTCAGTGGCAGGGATGGGGTGTAAAGTGTGTGGCTTTGTAAGCTTGCTGCAGTGCAGTGCTCTCAAACAGAAGACGCTCAACCAGCTTCTCCTGGAACTGCAGGAAGCCGAGCATTCCCAGTGACTACTTGTAAATTACGTATTACAGGTAGCGATCTGAGGTAGATCGCTACTTTTTTTATCACGTGACCGGGGATCATTCAACGAGGCCTCTGGTCACTGCTCCCAGGCTTTTGGCTACCTTTGGTTGCCGGGAGCAAGGAAATTCTAAAGTTTTTAGGTTTTGCCATATTTGGGTGTGTCTTGTTTCTACGGCATACACACTGCAACAAAAATGACCGAGGATTGTGCAGGGGAAAAGGAGGATTTGTTCTGTGCATCTCACCTCTCTTCAGCTATTGGCACATCTACTTCAGCATTGGTGTTGCAGAGGAAGTGAAAACTGGCTTACGGGGCAGGTGCAGTTTCAACTTGCTCTGTCTCAGGCTGTGTAAAAGCTAAAGACTTGAGTCTGTTCCTGTTTTAAAGCTGACTCTTGGCTCTAGATGCAATACAGCTTGAGATTGTTTCTACAACCTCTCAGTCATCTCAGATGCCACTCACTTCAAGATTGTGGTTCTAGTCATGATGCAGCCCAAGATAGAGGAGGGTAATTGGTAAATTTACCCTCCTATATCTTGGGCTGCATCATGACTAGAACCACAATCTTGTGATTCATTGCTTTAAAAAAAATCTAAAATTAATAAACTAGCTGCTTTACAGCCTGAGACACGTAATTGTTACTAATGACTGTATCACATATGTTCTTGATTACTAAAATGTCTTTCTGCAAGTATGAATGAGATATATGCTTGGCAATGAAAGTTTGTGCCACTAGAGACCACTATGCCACAATTTATTGCACTACCAGTTTATCTTTGAACAGTTATTGCAAAGTTTTTGCTATCCATGCACAGCACTGCACATTATGCCTGGATAACTAAGGTCCTTAACCCCTTAACGACCGGGCCATAGTCTTTTTATGTCCTCCCGAAGTGGGCTTTATTCTCTGAGGACGTAAAAACGTGTGTCCTGCAGAGAATAAAGCCCCTCGGGCTGTGGACGTGACAGCAAAAAAGTAAACAAAAGTGCAAAAAAAGTTAAAGATTCAGCTGCCCTGATAGATCGGATCCATCAGGGCACCTGAAAATACTCACCGAGGTCCGTCACACTGCTCCCCGCTCTGCTAGTCCTCCGGTCCCCGAAGCCGCCCTTCTGCGCATGCGCGCCAGGCGGAATTACGTCAGCCGCATGCGCAGAAGGACCGGCGGCGCGGGAAATGTAAAATCTCCTGGCTCCCGGCTCCTGTAGGTAGCCGGGAGGCAGGAGATGTCAGCGGGGACAGCGGTGAGTGGTCCCCGGTACCGCGATCGTCGTTATCCAATGGATAACGGCGATCGCGGAAAAGTGAATAAAAGTGTTAAAAAAAGAAAGCTTCACCTCCCCTCATGGATCGGATCCATGAGGGGAGGTGAAAATACTCACCCCGCTTCCTCCATGTCCTCCGGACAGTCTCGGGACCCCCCGCTGGCTTCTGCGCATGCGCCGATGTGGCGCGCATGCGCAGAAGGCCGGCGAGCCCGGCAAATTCAAAATCTCCCTGCACCCGGCTGTCACAGTTAGACGAGTGCAGGGAGATATGACTGGGGACCGCTGTATGCGGTTTCCAGTCTTATGATCACCGTTATCCATCAGATAACGATCATCATATAAAGTTAAAAAGTAAAAGTTTCATCTCCCCTTACGGATCATATCCGTAAAGGGGGATGAAATTAAGTACCCAAGGTCCCCGGATTTGTTCCCTGGTGGGATGTTGATCCGTGGACCTTACCCCAGCTTCGGCACATGCGCCCGTCAGCATGATGGCGGACGCATGCGCAAAAGTGAAAGATTGCCCAGGAAAATTTAAAATCTCCCTGCTGCTGGCTACCAAAGGTAGCCAAGAGCCTGAAGATGTCACGGGGAGCCGCGGTATGCGGTTACTGGTCACGTGATCGCCGTTATCCAATGCATAATGGCGATCACGTAAAAGTTCTTTAAATAGGGGAAGTTTCATCTCCCCTCACCGATGCGATCGGTTGGGGGAGATGAAACATCTTCTCGGAGGATTTCGCATTTGAATCCAGATGCGATTATCCTCCATGGACCCTCCCGGCTGCTGCGCATGCGCCCGCTGGCAAAATGCAGGACATTTTCGCAGGAGCCGGGGAGCCCAGGAAATTTTAAATCACCTTGCTCCCAGTGACCAACGGTCGCTGAGTGCTTGGAGCAGTGACTGCTGACCTCGCTGAGCGGTCCCCAATCACATGATAAAGTAGCGATCTAACATTAGTCCGGTCACACATGACCGGAGAGGAATTACGGGTTCTGCATGCGCTTGATCAGCGGTAATCCACGGATCAATCGCATGCATTGGATTACACAATTCCCCCCAATTAGTGGATCGGAATTACGGAATCCACTCGCCGAAACAGAACACGGCATGCTATATTTTACCGCGGATATCCGCTACCTAGAGCCCATTGTGCTCTATGACCGCGGATATACTCGCAGCCCATGTGCAAATACATTGTGTACGGGCTGCGGGTACCCGGGTCATCTCTAAGTGACGGCGCGGGAAATGCAAACAAAAAAAAGTACTGTGCATGACCGCCTGTGTGAATAGGCAGTTATGCGCAGTACATTACGCGGCCGTACGCAGGGCTTCTTGTAAATTACGTATTACAGGTAGCGGTCTGAATAACGCCGGGCTCACACGGCCGTATGTGAAATCCGCTTGCGGAGGCCTGCAGCAGATCCCAGCCGTGAGCCCGGCGTTATTCAGACCGCTACCTGTAATACGTAATTTACAAGAAGCCCTGGGAACGCTCGCCTTCATGCAGTTCCAGGAGCAGCTTGTTGAGCGCCTTCTGTGTGAGACCGCCGCACCTCATCAAGCTTACGAAGACTCATGGAACGCCACTTTTTACACCCCATCCCCGCCGCTGAGGCTACGAAATACCCCCAAAAAGCATGAGAGGAGGGGGAATACCCGTTTTTTTTGCCCTATGTGCCCAACCCAACCAGCCTCCGTAATTACCCCTGTCTTCAGATATAAAACGCAGTTTATATTATTACCTTTATCTAATATTTAGGGAATGCCAAAAAATGGGGATGGCCGGGGAGGGGGGGGGGGGGGGGTTATTTTTAGGAAGTCAATTTTTTTTCCGTATAAGTGGGCAATGGGGCCTGGAATTTATTCAGTTCTGCCCTGAAATCCAGTGGGCATTCCCTCCATTATGGGCCTAGCCATGTGTCCTGTAAGTAGATTAGGGCCACAGTGGGTATGTTTCTGAACTCGGGACAAACGGGGGTATCCATTTTGGGGGTGAAAGTCTTCATTCCTATGTACACTGTACAAAAAAAACCCTGTTTTTAAATTGACAAAATTGCCAAAAAAATGAAAATTGTAATTTTTTCCTTCTGCTTTGCTTAGATTCATTCAAATACTGTGGGGTCAAAATACACAGTACACCCCTAGATGAATTTGTTAAGGGGTCTAGTTTTCAAAATGGGGTCATTTGTGGGGGTTCTCTATCGTTTTGGCCGCTCAATGGCTCTACAAGTGGGCAATGGGGCCTGGAATTTATTCCGTTGTACCCTGAAATCCAATCGGTGCTCCTTCCATTATAGGCCTAGCCATGTTTCCTTTAAGTAGATTAGGGCCACAATGGGTATGTTTCTGAACACGGGACAAATGGGGGTATCCATTTTGGGGTGAAAGTCTTCATTCCTATGTACACTGTACAAAAAAAACTGTTTTTAAATTGACACAATTGCCAAAAAAATGAAAATCATAATTTTTTCCTTCAACTTGGCTTAGATTCATTCAAAAACTGTGAAGTCAAAAAAGTCATCGTACCCCTAGATAAATTCGTTAAGGGGTCTACTTTTCAAAATGGGGTCACTTGTGGGCGTTCTCCATCGTTTTGGTCACTCAATGGCTCTACAAGTGTGCAATGGGGCCTAAATCTCCTTCAAGCAAAATTTCTGTTCCGAAAGCCACTGGTTGCTCCTTTCATTTTGGGCCCAATTGTGCATCCAGACATAAGATTAGGGCCACAATGGGTATGTTTCTGAGCACGGGAAAAACAGGGGTATCCATTCTGGGGTGCAAATCCTCATTTGCATGTGTAATATAGAAAAAAGTCATGTCTTTAAAATGACATATTTGCAAAAATATGAAATTTTAGTTTTTCTCTTCTAAATTGCATTGACTCCTAAAAAAAACCTGTGGGGTTAAAATACTCATGACACCCCTCAGTGAATACGTTAAGGGGTGTAGTATTTAAAATGGGGTCACTTGTGGGGGTAGCTATCATTTTGACTCCTATGAGCCTTTCCAATCTTGGCTTGGTGTAGGAAAACAAAGTGTTTCCTCAAAATGCTGAAAAGTAATGTTAAATTTGTACGTCTCCTAAATAGTTAAAAAAAAAAAAAACGAAAGTTTTTCCAATGTGCGCCCAAAATAAAGTAAATGGATGGAAATATATATCTAAGCAAAAATTTCTATATTATGTTTGCACATATTTGAGATATTGCAGTTGGAAATGTGAAAAAATGACGATTTTTTTCAAAATTTTCCCAATTTTGGCGCTTAAATAAACACAAATTCTATCGGTCTTTTTTTTCCGCCTAAATGAAGTACAACATGTGGCGAAAAAACAATGTCAGAATCGCTTGGATATGCAAAACCTTTCTGGTGTTTTTCCATGTTAAAGTGACATGGCAGATTTGCTAAATTTGGCCTGGTCATTAATGCGCAAACAGGCTTGGTCACTAAGGGGTTAAAGTCCTACTCCGGTGAATTTTTTATTTTTATTTTTTTCATTCAGTATGTACCTATTCCTCCAGTGTATATATAAGTCAGCTAGTGTTATTTTGGTTAGTTATTTTTTTTCCTGTCTGAAACTCCCAGACTTTTTCCTCAGATGGTCATGTGACCTCAATTCTGACCAGCTCAGATCTGCTTGGGGTTATGAACTTTGAAACTAGTCAGTTTGTGTGATGCTTGAATCCTACCACAGAAACAGCCTAGAGGGGCACACAGGCAGCCCTGTCACAATTGCTGATGATGGTTGCACAGTTATAATAGAGGAGATCACAGCTCAGATTCCTGACTGTATACTTATGGTGTGTAGCTTATTTAGGTGAATATAGAAGGTAATTAAACTGTCATTCCTGCAGACAGAATGGTATAACCTTTGCTAATGCTTTGCTGATGCATCATAGCATAGATATGAAATTAAAAGTAAAAAATCTCAGCATGAAGATGGTGCCTGATAAGGGGGCTGCACTGCACGGAAGTGGCTGGAATACACAGAGGAGACCTCCTGAGTGTCACAGGCAATCTCATGAGAGGAGCAGGGATACGGCCCGTTAAGTTTAAACTGGTGTATATAGATCTAAAATGAATAATTAACAACCATTGAATTTCTGATTAATAGTAGCGACTGTTTGAAACAACTCACACAGCAAAATAACAAAATCCTGAAAGGGAAGGTTCACACTGAGTTAAAGCTCTCTGTTGAGCTCTCCTGCAGGGTCCTCCGTTAAATACCTGAAAACAATTTTTTTTTTCAAAGACACAATAGCATAATCGAAGCTATTGACTATACACCGTTTACCTCCTTAAATTTCTCGTAGACTTGTATAGGACATCGCACACATGGGACTTTAAAAAAAGCCCTGTTTTTTGCAATCCTGTTGACTTTACAAATGGGAACCAGGAAGTAGGTGGGTATGAAAAATACTTTACCTGGCTCCCTGTCACCTGCCCTGACAGCACCATAAGTTAGTTTAGGGTGCTTTAGGTGACAGGTTCCCTTTAAGAATAAACCTACCACTGGATTTCCCAAGCTGTTGCTGCATATTATTAACTAAAGGAAGCAGCAATATGCTATAGTGAGTTGTGACGAATGATGACTGATCACCCGTCCAATCACACAACATTATTTTTGAACATTTTATCCCACTGATGATGATGATGATGATGTTAAAATTGCATTTCAATTTACATGACTAGAGAATCATGGATTCTCCTACCAGTTCCTTCATCCGCAACAAAACTTCTGGGCCCGGATCCCACTCGGGCTCTACTGGCAGTTGTATCTGTTGCTGTGCAATTGTCCGGACCTATTTGACGCTGATGAGTGATAGTAAGCAAACATGAGGCCTGACTGTGCCTTGCTCTCCCTCAGCATTGGACATGAGCCTCTCGGCTGCTGTTATGTCTTCTGTGTAGCAATCTCAGAACTTGAGAAAAATATTCATTAAAGAGTCTAAAAAGCTCCCAATATGGGTTATCATTTACTAGCAAAACAATGGGCAATAATATCTGATTAGTCCTTGGTGATGACTAAAGAACAGATATGCATCCTTTTTAAAGTTGTTTACTGGAATCATTATTATCTATGATCTATCTATCTGTATGTGGGGAATATATAACATTGTATATGCATACATCTCAAAATTGTTCATTACTCCGCAGCACATCTATTTTTTCAAATGACAGGATAGGAAATACCAAAATGAGGTACTTAAAACAGTCTGCTTCAGTAAGCAAAGCTTTAACGAATTGTTTCATGAGACCCAGTTTCAGAGGTGGGAATATAATGTTCTGTCAACAAGCGTCTCACGTAGAAGGTTTGGATCACCAGCTTTGAGGTCAGATCTTGGAGGCCAATTCCTTTCCACCCAATGGTTCTCACGAGCTCTGCTGTCCCACATGCAGAGATAACAGGGATACTTGGTGTATCCACGTTGCTGAGCAAGAAGGAAGACAACCATTTTAAGGTCAACACAGATGATCCAATTGTGTTTGTGACATTGCAACAACTCAATGACTCTTTATGTCTTCATATTCTTCACAAAGAGAAACTGAATGGCCAATTGGGACTGCAGCAAATAAATTGTCATTGTGGAGGATGACACACTTTAGCCCCTTAACACGTCAGGACGTACAGTTACGTCCTGCAGCTTCAGGATATTTATGAAAGGAGATAATAAAACAAAATGCTTGAATGGTATAACTGCGTCCATAAAAGTCAGATCTATCAAAATGATGTGTTTTTTTACCCCACAAGGTGAATGCCGTCCCAAAAAAAAAAATCACACCAGAATTGCGCTTTTTTTGGTCACCGCAAGTAGTACAGCAAAAAAATCTCTATAAATTTGGTATTGTAGTAATCGTACTGACCCATAGAATAAAGTTATCATGGCATTTTTGTTGCAGTGTGTATGCCATAAGAACAAGACTCCCCAAAGCTGGCAAAATTTTAGTTTTTATGTTACCATGCAGGGCGGCGTGGGGTCCCAGGGTCGGCGCGCGTCGGCTCCGGCGTCTTGGAGCTCTGGGGTCGGGGCTCTCCCGGCAGCTTGGGGCGGCCGGTGTGCGGCGGCGTGGGCGTGTCCGCCCATAGGGTGCCGCCCGCACTCCTCCATCCTTCTTATGCAGCAGTGGGAGGAGTTGCCTCCTCCCACTCTCCACCCCTGGGCGGAGTCTTGTAGTTAAAAGACTGGCAGTGATCTGAGCTCACTGCCAGTTATTGGTTCTGTCAGCGGCTAGTGAGTTCTGTCTGCAGTTCCCTCTAGTCAGTCTGTTAGTCTGCTCGTCAGCGTCCTTTCCCTAGCTCTGTTTGGTGCTCAGCATTTTCTGTTTGGTGTTTCCATCTGCCTTCCTTGTCGGCACTCTGTCTCCCGTTAGTCCATCTAGGTAGTCGCCAGGTCCCTAGCCAGGGTAGGGACCGCCGTCCAGTTGTCCGCCTGGGGTTAGCCAGTGCCAAGGCAAGTAGGCAGGGACAGTGGGGGGCAGTAAGTTCAGGGCCCCCCATCTGGCGCTTGGGGGTCAGAGTGCCGTAACATTTTAGTTTTTTTTTTCCCCATTTCACTCGACTTTTCAAAGTTCTTTAGTACATTATATGGTACATTGAATAGTACCATTGAAAAATTAAACCCATCCCGCAAAAATTAAGCCCTCATACAGCTACATCAATGGATAAGTAAAACAGTTATGATTTTTTAAAAGAAGAGGGGGGGGGTGAAGATGGGGGGGGGGGGGGGAAGGGCTGTGCCCCTTTGGGGTTGAGCTTTGCTTTGAGCTTTTGATGAACAATCACCAGTTGAGTTATAGATTGGATTTCCCAATTCCTCCATTAAACCATGTATGTTATGGCAATACACAAACAACTGTCACTTCTAAAGTATTGCAGAAATGCAACTTCTCTGGATGGAAAGTAGGACCTTCACTCTTTTTCTCAAGCAAGTTTTTCTCATGCAGTCTTGATGCTTGGAGTTCTTAAACCTTTTTTGATAGTCCCAAATCATTCAGCTCATGCTGATCAAATCCCTTACGAGCCAAGTCATCTTTAATTTTAAAATCTTCATCATTGCTGTCACTTAGTTCTTCACCATAATCCTGTTCTTCAAGTTCAATGAAAACTGACCCTGGGACATCAGCTGAATGAGACCCCGGATGTACGGCTGCTGGGAGACTAGGACGCTCCAGTGTACATTTATTGTTCTTGTTATATCCTGAAGTTTTCACTATACAAAAGTAACAGTTACTGGAATGATCTCTTGGCTCTCGCCCAACCATAGGTATATCGAATGGCAACCTATCACGCGTTCCCTTCATCCTCATCCATAAACTCTTGACACACTGCTTGCACAGCTTGTGAGGGGCAAATACACTTGACAAATGTGCTGATGTTTGCGCTTAGGAATGGTGAATGGTGAAACTGCCACAGATACAGCAGAAGGCATGAGGGGGTGTTTAAGCACTTAGGACGAGAAATAGCAGATCAAGACGTGATCTGAAGGAAAAAAAATAAGTGCAGAAATAAAATATATTTTGCTAATTCACCATATAGAGCGGCACACAACGCCTCACCGCACCGTCGCATGTGTAACTGAATAGCCTAGACAAGCAACCACCGGTCGCCAAGGTCATCCTCCACCCCTCCACACTCGAGGAAGGTTTGATCTCAGCCAATAGGAGAACACTAGTGCTCCACTCTACCCAGGCTTGAGTAATCGCACTAAGATGAGCTGTAGAGAAAAAAAACCTGATGTGATATAAGAAAGCTAACTGCATTTTTTAAATCGGCATTCCTATTTTAGTTTAAATCGCCTAAAAAACAGAAGTCAACAAAAATTTGGCTCAAAATTTTTTCCTAGTGTTATTGTTTCATTTTAACTGTTGTGGAGTTAGAGGGAAATTTTGCAGTAAACCAAAATTAGCTGTAATTTTCATGTTTTTCTAAAACTAAACACGTTTTTATGACCAGATACTTTTTAAGATGTTATGCACGTGCCAGTTTTCTCTCTCTCTCTCCTCTCTCTCTCTCTCTCTCTCTCTCTCTCTCTCTCTCTCTCTCTCTCTCTCTCTCTCTCTCTCTCTTTCTCTTCTTTCTCTCTCTCTCTCTCTCTCTCTTTCTCTCTTTCTCTCTTTCTCTCTCTTTCTCTCTCTTTCTCTCTTTTTTTTCTTTCTCTCTTTCTTTCTTTCTTTCTTTCTCTCTCTCTTTCTCTCTTTCTCTCTTTCTCTCTCTTTCTCTCTTTA